>NC_054540.1:2693245-2960745 GCF_017654505.1 Polyodon spathula
GACCGGTTGGACGTACTGCCAAATTCTCTAAAAAACATTGGAGGCGGCTTGTGGTAGAGAAATGAACATTCAATTTTCTGGCAACAGCTCTGGTGGACATTCCTGCAGTAAGCATGACAATTGCACACTCCCTCTAAACTTGAGACATCTGTGGCATTGTGTTGTTTGACAAAACTGCACATTTTAGAGTGGCCTTTTATTGTCCCCAGCACAAGGTGCACCTATGTAATGATCATGTTGTTTAATCAGCTTCTTGATATGCCACACCTGTCGGGCAAAGGAGGAATGCTCAGTAGCAGGGATGTAAACAAATTTGTGCACAAAATTTGAGAGAAATAATTGTTTTGTGCGTGTGGAAAATTTCTGGGATATTGTTTCAGCTCATGAAACATGGGACCAACACTTTACATGTCGCGTTTATATTTTTGTTCAGTGTATAATAATTACAAAATAGTTGTAATATTATGGTTGGATTCTGGTCTGTCAGGACTGATGATATTTTGGATCAGAAATGTTATGAAACTGGCAACATGAAACAGTCTTTTATTTTTATTTTTTTTTTTTTTCTACTAAACTAGCCTGAATTCGCAGTGTTTAGCCAGTGCTGGTTCTAGCTTTACATGTCAGTTGAAAGGACTCCGTTCTGTACGTGTGAATACATCTGTACTGGCAGTGGTGCTTCTCTGTCTCTTCTGTAGCAGTGTCCGCTGTGCATCGTCCTGCTATCAGCCAAACAACCAAATAAGTATATGTGTCTCCATCCTAACCTTGTCCTTTTACAGAGAGTGTTTGTTGTTTCTCTGCAGAACATTGCCACAGAAGAGGCAGAAGCGGAGGTAAGCCACTGCGCTCTGCAAACGCAACGCTCCCCAACATTAATTGAAATTGAAGTAAAATGATTTTGCACATTTCAAAGTCTACTTTCAATCCCAGTATTTTAGATGTAATATTTATTATTTACCGGAAGTGTAAGAGATCTTTTTCTGACTACATCCAATAGATATGAAACTGAGCCATCAGGGTGACTCAAGGTTTCTCACTATGAAAAACATTTGCTGTTTTTCCTACACCTGGTTTATACTGTACCAGTGTACATAGATTATATATGTAGAATTAAATGTCCTTGCAGTGGGGGAAAAATAATTTACTTTAAAAAGCAAATCATGTGCCACAAAATAAAAATCTTAGGAAATTTGAGAAATTTTGCAAGCAAATTGAAAACATTTCACAACATTTCTGATTCCTAGTCAACTTGTATGTCCCTGCTGAGGTCAGTAAGAAGTGTGTGAGTGAACTGGAGGCACTGAAAATAAGACAAGTGTCTTTGTGCATTTGCAGACAGTATTCAGAACAGGAGGAAGCTGTCTTGTCATTGTGTGCTTGTCTGGATCAGGAGATGAATGCAATAAACTGTAGGGGGAGGGTGTAAGACTTACTGTATCCAGACCCCTATTCCGCATAAAATATGCAGCACATTTCTGAGTATGGTGTCTCTCATGTATATGTAATTTGCTTGTTTTTTAGTTTTTTTTTTTTTTTTTTTTGATGAGGGGGGGGTGTAAGTTTACCATGTAACAGAACATTTGTAAATGGCATATCATACATTCACATATAAGGCGTAACTTGCATAGCTATGAAATAGTGCTTGAAAAATTATGCAGATTTTGTAATATATTTTTAATAGCATGTCGTGGTTGGAGTGTGATTGGGCAGGTTGAGTTAGTCTAATAGAAGGCACAAAATGTTGCATATAGAAATAGTGCTTGTAAATACTTTTGCAGATTTTGTAATATATTTTTATACCAGGTGGTGTTTTTTTGTTTTGTTTTTTGTCACCTAGAAGCATGACATTTGAATTGTACATAATATGGTAGGGATAATGTTGAAGGATAATGAAATTTAATAGTTTATGTACAGTAACTTTTGAAAACAGAAGCACCTTTCTTGCTAACAATACAATATGTAGTGACCTGATTTAGTGGATTGTGTGCTCCAGCTGCTCCTGCTTGGATCTGTTGAGTGCTGTGCTGGATTTAGTCTGCCTACAGCATGTGAAAATCTGCAAATCTGTAATGCATTGCTTAGTTTGTAACAAAAGGAGGTCAAATCTGTTGTATTTTTGAGCACTTGATCATTCTCAGCCTCTTAATTCTGTACGTAGAAAAAAATCGCTATAGCTTTGGTTGTCAGCTATGTTTTTGTAATAAAACATTGAAATGGAAAAAGCTCTGTGCATTTGAGTATCCTTTTTGTCAACGTCACTGGGGAAAACTTGCGTAATGAGAATTAAGCAAACCTCTGGAAGCTATCTGTCATGACCAGTTCAATAAACCTCTACATAACTGAAGTGATAATGCGATAACTGTACATACTATTGGAGCAGGCTTTGGAATGTAAAGCTATGCAAAGTTTTAGGCAAGAAACTAGAAGTGCACCTGCAAAGATGATCGTGTGATTGGCAGGTTCAAAAAAATGTGATTGGCAACCCTCTCCAAAAGTCAAGCACAAATTGGACTAGGCATTGAACTGCCCCTTTCAGGCCAGCCTTCAGTCAGTGGCAGCTACCAGTATAATTGAGGCCTGGTGAACTTAACCCTGCTTCTTTCAGCAGCCTGTGCTGTGCCTTTTCAGTTTACCTCCTCCTCCAACCCCAACTTCATTTTTTCTGGTGTGTACAATTGTTTGCTTTACGGATATCAAGCCACTTTTAATTTTTTTTTTTTTTTTATAAATGTTTAAGTAACTATGCAATTAAATATCTGGTATAGGCCTTGGAAGAAACTACTTATTCTACTACTACTAAAAAGTAGATTTGAACTTGCTTCAAAATAGGGCTCTTGAGACCTGTTCTGTTTACTGGCAGATTAAATGTTTGGGTGGATTTTCAAGCGGGATGCAGGTTACCTGTGTTGAATGGCAAGATGACTGCTTCTGTAATGATTTAAGCAGGCAAGGGCAATATACTGCTTTACGTAACATCTTTTGAGAGGAAATTTACTCCCAGAATTTATGCTTAAATAAGCATTCTCAGAATTTCTATGACGATCTGTGATGTTTTTCTCTTTGCGTCTTCTCTTCCCTTCCCTGCATCCACACACGTCAATGACCTGCTTATTTACCTGTTAACTGCTGTCAAATGTCACCCATGGTTGATATCCTCAAGACGTCACAGCCCCGTTTTCCTAGAGCCGCTCACGTCACAGCAGCACGCGTGTAATTGTTGGGTTCCTGTTTTATCTCCCATCTAAAGAGCATCAACGCACTGTTTAATGGGCCATTACGGCATGTCTGCTGTGAATAAAAGGAAAACTACAGTGGACTAAAAGTGCAATAAGCCAACCTATTCCTCACACAAAGAAGATTATGACATTAAGAAGGATGCTGCCTCACGAGTAAATTCTCTATGAATGCTGACGTGGAGTTGCTGAGTGACTACTGAATATTGCATCAGCCAGTCAGGCAGGCCATGTGTATAACGGTACTGGTGCACAGCACCGGTGTCTCAGTTCAGGTTTTCTCTTTGCAGTGACAGTGCTGCGATTTTGTTTTCAGTTAAATATATGTGAAGCAGGTGTTTTTGAATCAAACCAGCTGATTGAGTTTGTTAGAACTAATGTATTTTAGAAGATATTTTTAAAAACACAAGGGCTCCTTGCAAGTATTTAGTGGATTGTGGGTGGACTGTTTCAGTATAAATGCAAATTAAGTATTTTTGTATTACTTGTCTTCCCCCATTACCCCCTTCGCTTACATAAAAAACAAATGCAGTATCTGCTACAATCTGATTTATATAAAACTGGAGTATATGGGGGGAGGTTGGAATACACATACACACACACAAGGCTATACACTAGGGTCTCCATATAGAGATAGGAAAATACAGTGCAGCCGCCTTGATTTTAAAAAAAAAAAAAAGGGGGGTGGGGAGTGTCTGAGCTTTCAGACAATAGCTAGAATGAGCGAGTGACAGCAGCAACACAGATCTCCATGTATATTCCTGGGAAAGTGAATGATTCTCCCCAAACTGCTGTTTATTTCAGCTTCTAAAGAATAAATTGCCTTCAACTGACGAACTGAGTGCTTTGATTTTACATACACGACACAAAGCATTCCACAATTTAAATATTCGGTTTCAATCTTGGTGTGTAGGGAAATAAGGGTTACTTGAGCTGAAGTCCTTTGATGAAGCTTAAACAGCCTTGTAGGTCTTTGCTGCAGCACACAGTGTGACACTCGTCAGTCCTGACCGCCTTTAATGTTTAATCGTGGCACGCTCACGGCGCCCATATGCCAGCAGCAGCCACCCCAGGACTCCTGCCACTTGGGGCATGCTCCTTGGGAGTTTATAAAGGGTGATTCATAATGAGCACACCACAGAGTAAGTACTCTGTGAAAGAAAGAACTGGAGCATTGATGAATTACAGGACAAAACTATGGACTTCTGTTCCTGCAGGCAATCAGCCATTGAATGTTGTAAAATAAAATATGGTTTAATATTTACAATTAATATTTTAGGTGCATGTTCACTGACATCACTCAGTGCTCACCAGTACTGCCTTACATTAGTTGTCATGTTTAGGGCACTCATTAAAAAAAATGTGACCCTTATGCTCTGATCATGTCCTTCTGTCCATCTGATGTTTTACGTGGTGAACACGATAACCCCAAGCCTCCTGCAGATGCTTCGGATTGCATTTGGGTATCATCCAATGAAGTCGCAATTGTACACGCATGAGATTATTAGGTGATAATGACCCTTAGGTCCCTCTGCATACACTGTGTATCCAAGACACAAACTGTATTGCATAAGTGTGGTGAAAACAAAAGTGTTTACTGCTTCAAAACTCACTTGTAATTGAAAAATCCAAGTCCTGGGGCAAGCAGACATTACGATTGCGCTGGAAACTCACAGGTTTCATGTGGGAATTCTTGTTGGATGGAAACATGGTAAATGTCCTGGTTTTGACTCCTCTCCAGATTACCATTCAATACAAAGACGCTGATGCAGACATTTACAGTTCAGAGTAATCAACTCAGATAGGATGGAGCTGTGCCTGGGAGGCAGTGAAAAAAACAAAAACAAAGTTAAAAAATCGATTTGTCTGTACGAGGTTGGGATTGGAACGAGTCTGGAGGTCTTTAATCTATAACACACACACACACACTGACACACATACACACTGACACACACATACGTAACGGTCATCACTGCTGTCTGGTCCAGCACCTTTTCAGGGTTGCACTAAAATAACTTTTATCAATGCGTCCAGGTTGAGCATCAGAACATTCTGAGACCACGTGTGTGTGTGTTCTGTTCAGAACATTGTAAGACTGTGTGTGTGTTCTGTTCAGAACATTCTCCAGCAGGAATGCTGTGTTTAAAATATCCTGTTTTCTTTCACAGCTCTGTTTATTTGACTTCCAGAGTCCTGTGCATATGGAAGCCATTTGCTGAACAGATTTGTGAGCATGCCGTGAAGCGGCTCATAACTAATGCCAGTGAGAGAAGGAGAAAGGGGGGCAGAATCTGGATTTAAAGGCAGCTGCTTTTAAATAGACATTATAGGAGATTTTACTCGTGATCCGCATTTTTATTAAATTAAATACAATCGGAAAAAAACAATTGTGTTGAGACCAAACTCCACTGCAGATATACGACTTTTCTAAAATAGAGCTTTTTGTGTAAGTATTTATTTGAACCAATTATTTTGAAATACAAATTAATTCCACAAACAGGTTTTGTACATTTTAAAATATTTCTGTACAGGTTCATTTGGTCACCAACCTGGCATATTGTGCTACTGATCTAAGTTGTAGCCACATTACATGTTTAACACATTGCTTATTATGGCCAAAAGGTTCCCGTGAGATTGTTGATATTTAGTTAATTGTTAAAATGATCACTTTTCGTGAAGGCAGTGAATGTGCCTTTAAGATCAAGTAGCTTTGAACTATATTATTATTACTAGTATCATTATTATTATGTCCTGTTCCATTGCAATTACTGAAATACTGTAATGTTTTATATATATATACACATATACACACACTGTACATATTTTATAAGTCTGTATTGAGGGGCTATCCCCTGAGTTCAAAAGCTACTCCAGTTCTAGTTGCCTGTCAAATACATGTAAGGTTGGCATTGGATAAATTGGCCAAAGTACCTTTACAGTGATCTGCCACTTTGGGTCAGGTTTGCTTTTATTATTCTTGCATACACCACTGTGGCTGATCTAGCCTACATTACACGTCTATGGCAGGCAACTAGACCTTAAGAGCAGCTCTTGAACTTGAGTGAAAGCATCTTAACACTGATTCAGCACAAACACTGCTGCCCAGTGTTGATAATGAGGACATAGGCATTACATTGTATGGGAAAATACCCTGGGCAGTAAAGGGTTAGAAGTCATTTTAAGCTGTTAATTTGAAAGGACAGGAAGTGCACCTTTAAAATGTAATAAGGTGTGCTCTGTCATTACAGTGCTGTGGACAATAGGGTCCATTGTTTCTCTGTGATTCATATCTGGCAAGCTCTGCACTTGATTATCTGAGGATGCAAGATCCTTGGTGATTTGGTAATAAATCAATCCAGGGGCAGTCAGTCATTCTGCTAAATGGTCACCACACTCTCGGTCTGTTTGTTTGTTTCCAGGTACTCTCAGGTTTTGACCCATGCATTCTGGTAGGTACTAGTATTAATGCAGCTGCTCTTCAAAAAAATATTTGAATTCATTCCATCTTGGAATTGCAGAATAATGTTATTTTTTAAATATGTTGCGCACTGAGTATTTTTTTAGTTCTTGTGCTGGAAGTGGCTTCGCAGTTGGATTCGGGGTTATTTTTCTGTAGCCACAACAATAATATTGTCTGTCCAATGAGCATGTCAAGCGTACATTCTTTATGGAATGAGTGTTTCATGACCGTAGTGGTGCAAGTGATCTGATATTCCGTTCAAGTTGTTATGGATCGTCTCCTAGCGGCTGGTTAATGATACTGATA
Source organism: Polyodon spathula (assembly GCF_017654505.1). Classification (NCBI taxonomy): domain Eukaryota; kingdom Metazoa; phylum Chordata; class Actinopteri; order Acipenseriformes; family Polyodontidae; genus Polyodon; species Polyodon spathula. The sequence continues at coordinate 2,700,248 of NC_054540.1, forward strand.
TCAGCATAAGACACGCACTTGGATGTATGCTGGCTTGCAACACACCTTGCAGTGAATCCTGGGGGGCGGCAAGTGGTCGCAGTTACAAGCCCAGCATTGAAACTCCCTGAGCCCAGGTGGATGAGCACTTGTGTTCATGCTAGAGGATAAGCAATTGCTGCAATGCTGCCTACATTTTGCTGATAGCAGCCCTGTTATAATGGAGTGATGCTCCATCCATAGCTTGAACGCAGTAGCCGGGCCAGCTTAGCAGCTCCAGCTTCCGCATGGCTGTCTCTCTGCTCTTTGAACGTGAACACTACTTATGTAACCTAGTTACATTTATGGATGAATCTTTGATGTTGGCTTTTGACATTAGGAACTGTGGCAAAATCATTCTCTTGATAAATGATGTGTTTGTTATATAAAAAACAAACAAACGAGAGGTGACTGTTCAGAGAAGAAATCTTCCTCCAGTGCTTGTCCCAGCCCTCTCAAAGCCGACTCACTTTCCCACGTCACAAAGGAAATAGGTTTTATATTTGCAAGAGAGAATTATTTTTTTCAAACTTTTTTAGTTATTTTTACTGTCTCCAAACCTTTTTGTATGATGTTCTGATAACAATTTTTTGATAATTCATTTTTTTCTGTGCTTTCAGGAGCTGCTCTTTAGTTTTAGGCATGACCACCAGCCATTGCCGTTAACATTGTACACTGGACAGCCAGGGAACAGCCTTCAACCTGGAGAGCATGTGTCCTTGAACACACAGGCCTTAGCGATGCAACCCAGTTCTGTGCCAATGATGCTACTTTTGTGCCTTATCAGTCCAGTTGGGGTTTCGACACACAAATAGAGCTAATCTGCCAGCCCTCTGGATCTCCATATGCTTTTGTTTATTTTTCAGAGGGCCGAGAAAAGATGGAGGGAAAACATATTATAATTACGTCTGCCGGTCTGAAAGGATCAGTGTTGCTTCTGTTGTGGCTCCCTGCTTCACTGTGTGGATATGTGTGTGGCAGAGACACTTCCAATTGCACTCTGAGACTGGCGTCAGGGACAAGGGCTGCCATTGAGGTCTCTGCTCCCTAAATGCAAAAGACAGCAAAGCTGGTGAGCTGGATGCAGATCATTCATTATCATCTGAGATTCAACAGTCATGCATTTCAGAGTATGCTTCATTAAAGTGAGGGATCAGTGCTTGTTTTTGCATGTTTTGCAAACTGTAGTATTAAACCGATGCTTAGGGGGCAGATTCAAGCACAAAATACAGCAGTATTAGTCACCTGTTCTATGGATCTATTCTAACGAACATATGAACAGATGATAATGTATGAACGAATATTTGCTTCCTATAGCACACTGATAGTCAAATCTTTAAGGATCCCAATGACTCCACAGCAACATCATGGCTTGTCTTAAGTCTGCCTGTGTCCTGTGGTCCTGGTTTCTGTGCTGCGTTTGAAGTATCGGCTGGGGTTAACTAGAACGCCAGTCATTAGGCAAAGCAGTTGGTTGGGTAATGACAGGAAAGAAGACTTTGAACGGGTGGGGACAATTTTATTTTCCAGGTGAATTGACCAAGGAAGTGCAAACTGAGCTTTCTTCTATCCTAGCATAGTACCAGATTCCATCTTCTTGTAATGCTACATGCTTTTTTTAAAACTGCACATGAGAACAGTATAACAAATGAATGTACACAACAACTGGTACGTTTGTAATGATTTTGTTAGCTGTGTCCACTCTGAACCATCTCTCTACCACTTGGGGATCACAATTCCTGATTTGCAAACAGCCATCGATTTCCGCTGACTAATTTTCACCGATTGGATATGGGAATGAATAAAGACAAGATGAGCCACAAATCAATAGGCAACCATTTTTTTCAGTAGTGCGCATCCTTCATATACAGCCCTCTAGTCCAACAATCCAATGTTCTAAGGATAGCCTGTGATTCAATGTTGTTTTAGTGCTCTCTCTTGCTGCGCATTTCTTTACTAATTCTCTAAGATTGCAACACGATAGCAGAACCCTCTCCTCGTGTTGATCTGCACCTACTGGAGCCCCCATGCTTTGTTTTCTGGACACAGAGATTATTTCCTCTGAAAGAGACATTGGTACAACGATCATTGGATGACACTAATAGCAGAGGCTGATCTGCGGTTGCCACCTGAAGAGCTTTGGATTAAGGCACGCCATTCATTGCCTGTCTTTGGCAAACTCCTTTAATTAATTCAGAAAATCTCAACAATACCTGGGCCAGACAATGTATTAAAGTGCAGTACCTGATTGTGTCAACATCATAGTGAAAATTATTTCGTTTTATTGAAGGCTTTCCATAATTCTAGGGCTGAGGCTCAAACCGCAACACTAACACTAATCTCTCCTCTGGGGTTCGGTGGTCTTCCATCACCCTGCCTTGGTTGTACCTCAATTGAGGACGGCTCATGCTGGACCAGAAGGAGAGATCATGGGACAAACAATTTAATCATCCCTGAATTTTCCCAAACTGGAGTCACATGATCATTTGGAGGATTCGAGAGCTTGATATGCATTGAGGCTGAACCATTTTGTCTCCTCACCCCCTGAGAGGCTGGTCTTCCCTGGCTAATACAAAATAGTGAGTTGTGTAATTGGCTTGCCTGCCAGTATATCACTGATTTATGTGCTCAAGGAAATGCCTTCACTGTGAGTACCATCGGTTTCCATTCTGACGATTGGCCCTCAATAGCTGCTTGCTGAGAATGGTAGGACTGAACGGTTCCCCAAGAGAATAAAGGACCTTTAAGAATATCTAGCTGATCTTTGTCTTGACTGAGTCAGGCATATTATAGTCACTGTACAATTACCGGTGCCATTTCAGTGTCAGGCAAATAAGAATCTGGAGTCTAGCATGTGCATGTCAAGGAAAGTGTTCTTTTACATATGCACTGTACACACAATGCTAGAAAAGGCTTACAATTGGCTAATGATGATTTAAAACACTGCATATCAATGTACTCTTTCCCTGACAGACAACTTGTTAAGGCTGCAGATTCCTCTTTCTGAAATGATGAAATTACACAACAATTCTAAACCACATAAAGGCATCAGCAACATAACTTAATAAATGGAGATTTCCACCCGGAGATGAACTTCCCAGTTATCAGCTAAACAGCTGGGCAGATGCACATCATGTTGTTTACAGCTCGCAAGGCTCTTGTGGGATAACAGAACTACAGCAACCGAACACAAGGCTTAGAGCATCACAATTATTCTGATAAGACTTGAGTTTTGTTATTAATAGTTATATATGATATGGTTTGGTTCAGTTGTGAACAAACAAGGTTCCTTCTCTGAAGCTCAGCTTTCTGAACTAAGTGGGAGACCATACAAGGTAAGTAAATCACAAAGCTGCTGAAGTTATATCTGGTTACAAATCACCTGGGATCTCTTTAAAGGGGAATTGTAAACAATCTTCGTACAAAGTTATAACAAGTTCAGGAATAAAAACTCCAAATTGTTCTTGGGCACCAGCAATAAAGTGTCACAGCTAGGTGAAAGAAAGTTGGGGAAATAATAAATACAGATTTGTTTGACAGTTTTGATATATCTATATTATGAACTATATATATATATATATATATATATATATATATATACATATATATATACATATACATATACACACACACACTCTGGTGCAAGGGCAATCTCTTTTAGGTTTCTGCTGTGGCACAAACTCAACTTCTAGCCTGAATCCCAGCTTTTCCACCAAAGGGGGGAAATCCATTCCTCAGGAGAGTAAGCCCAGATCAGCTAATCAGCCAGCATTGTGACGTCTTTCTAAACAACCACAATGCCCCTGTTCCCACAGCTCCATTACCGTGAAGGAAACTGGGCTGTGAGAATCATTTTCATGCATATTTATATATCACAGATTCAATTTACATTGTGGCTATTAACATTGTGTTATTTTTCCAATTTTCTTTCCATTACACATTTTTATATTTTCCAAGGTTTAGATCAATATTTCTCACCAGCTTTTGCCTTGGATTGTTGTAGAACTATACTAATATATAGATAGATAGATAGATAGATAGATAGATAGATAGATAGATAGATAGATAGATAGATGCATGCTTAAAATTTAATTTCCTTTGTTTTTTTTTCTATCCCCTTACCTTTTATGATGTTTGCAATCAGTCTTTTTGTGTTTTATTTTAGACGTCTGCATGAAGGTAACCAATTATTGCAAACATAGCAAAAAGGCATTGCTTTAGCAGATGGTTAATGGAGTTAGTAAGACATGCAAATATGCAACATTTACATGTCATCAACAATCTATCTTTTGCCATGCTAGGGCAAACAAACCCAAGAGGTCATATTTGCATGACAAAAACAAACAAGAAAATGATTAATGCAGTATGCACTGTACAAAGTAGAGCACCGTTTCCAGAGAGGGCAAGAGCATTGCATGCTTCACAACCAGGATCCAGGGTTCCCTAGTGGGGGACCTGGTAAAGGCACTTCTACATACAGTGTGTAACGCTGGGCAGACTGCTTTGAAGTGAATCCAGACATGAAGGCAGTGTAGAGAGTCCGGGCAGGGATTGTGGGTACAAGCAAAGAGCACATTAATAGTCAAATGCTTTAGACCAGGGTTTCCCAATCCTGGTCCTGGGGACCCCCTGTGTCTGCTGGTTTTCATTCCAGCTGAGTTCTCAATTACTTAATTAAACCCTTAATTGAACAGATCATTTGCTCAATTCAACCTTTTGACTTGTGTTCAGCTCTTAAACAATTGCAGATTTCAAGTTAGCTGTAACATTTTATAGGCAACTTGAACTCTGCAACTGTTTAAGAGACAAAAACAAGTGAAAAGGTCTAATTAAGCAACTGGTCAGTTCAATTAAGGTTCTAGTTAAGTCATTGAGAGCTCATTTGGAATGAAAACCAGCAGACACAGTGGGTCCCCAGGATCAGGATTGGGAAACCCTGCTTTATACCATACCTAGCCCAGCTCCACAGTTCCATTCTATAACATGCATGTCACAGTGATTCTGTTATTTAGCCCGCTTGTTGACCCATGTTACTCCAGATACTAACAAGGCATCTCTACCCAGTTCTCTGAGATGTTTAACGGAGTACAACCAAGGAGATGGAGCTAGAAAACTAAACAAGTTACTCTGAGGACTAATCTTGGTCTGTCCAAAGCTCTGTATATACATCTACCCAGTCTATCCTTTGACCACACGAAAAACGCATTTTCAGCTCTCATGCACTTTAACAGCTGTTTGAGAAACAAGGCTGATTACCAGAAAAAGGGGGTTCATGCACTTTACTCTGAGAAAGTATTTCAAACTCTCCTTGAAAAGATCTTAGTACATGAAGTGATCTGTAAATATTGCTGTACAAACCACATTCCATGTCGAGGCTGCCTCCACATACATCATGTGAATAACGCCAAGGGACGTGCATATGACCTTAAACAAAACTCCTGTTTGCAAAATCCATGGCAATCACATCAGCTGCTTGAGAGCCATTCCAGGCTTTAAACCTGCCATAGTGTATATGAGCAGAGCTCTCCACTGCACTGCATGCTGCTATTCAGAGTGCAGGATTCAGGAGCCCTAATAGATAGAGTGTATATGAACAGAGCTATTTTTTTCTTTAGCTTAAGCTGTCTAAGGAGAATAATCTACTCTGCTTAACCATGACTCAGTAATACTTTGCAATCCCCCCCATGCCAGCTTTTATCGGTCATCATTTTCATACCCAACTGTTAGTATTTTGCTTTTCCTTCCAAACAATTGTGCCAAGTTATGGTCAGCAACATATTGGGAATGTGATGCTAAAGTACATCTTTCTTGAATTGTGCTCATATTTTGTTTGGCTAAGCTATTGACCCAAAGGCAAACGTTCAGTGGAAACTTTCATGGAGACGTGCGAGTTCTGTTGATCGCTGAGTTTCTTTCATTTCTCTTTAAATGCTTGAGGATCCCGTTCAGTCTGATGTATGTCTGAAATGTGTCCCCTAAAACCACTATTGCAGAAATAAAAAAGACACACTTCAAACAAGACGTGTTTCAGAATCTCTCCAATACTGGTTTTAGAAAAAAAACAAACATTTGAGATATATATCAGATTAAATAAGAAGATCCTCAAGCATGTCTAAGAGTTTCACTTCTCACGTAGTCTGATTTATAGAAGAGCAGCACATTCTGCTCACTGGCTGTTCTGTCCAATGAGGTTCTTATAGAGGAGCAGCACGTTCTGCTCACTGGCTGTTCTGTCCAATGAGGTTCTTATGGAGGAGCAGCACGTTCTGCTCACTGGCTGTTCTGTCCAATGAGGTTCTTATAGAGGAGCAGCACATTCTGCTCACTGGCTGTTCTGTCCAATGAGGTTCTTATGGAGGAGCAGCACATTCTGCTCACTGGCTGTTCTGTCCAATGAGGTTCTTATGGAGGAGCAGCACATTCTGCTCACTGGCTGTTCTGTCCAATGAGGTTCTTATGGAGGAGCAGCACATTCTGCTCATTGGCTGTTCTGTCCAATGAGGTTCTTATGGAGGAGCAGCACATTCTGCTCACTGGCTGTTCTGTCCAATGAGGTTCTTATGGAGGAGCAGCACATTCTGCTCACTGGCTGTTCTGTCCAATGAGGTTCTTGAGGTTCTTATGGAGGAGCAGCACATTCTGCTCACTGGCTGTTCTGTCCAGTGAGGTTCTTATGGAGGAGCAGCACATTCTGCTCACTGGCTGTTCTGTCCAATGAGGTTCTTATGGAGGAGCAGCACATTCTGCTCATCAGCTGTTCTGCCAGTGGAGCCTGCTATATCTGTCCTGTATGTTTTACCTTGTAGGTTGTTTTCTTGGAAGTTGCTGAAAGTATACAAAACTATGCAGTGATGCATTAGGTCATTCATTGGTTCGTAGTTTTATTTACACAGATCAGTGGTCCTGGTTTAACAGGTAATGTACTGGAAGCCTAAAGCTAAGGAATTGATGGCTAAAAAATATTTAGAAACAGTAGATTGTTTACTACTGTAGATCAGAACTGGAGGTCTCCTCCCCTCTCTGTGACAGGCTTGCGGGTCAGTGTTCTCAGCAGGGCTCCTCCGAGCCTCATACTTGGAGTGGAGTGGATGGGCCTATCTTATCTGTGAGGCAAATTCATCTTTTTTTCTTTCTTTTTCTTTTACATGTCAAACTATGCCACTGGTTAGGTGTTACGTATTAGGAGATAAACATTATACCTCGATGATCATCAGATTGATCAACCATCAGTCTGGCTTCTGTTGTTTCATATTAAGTTGTTTGTAATTTCTCTCTAAATCTGCCTTTACCTAGCTTTGAGCTTGCCTTGAGCTTGCCTGGGGATCCATAAGTGCTATGCATTCTGCACTGAATAGCCTTCCTTATTCCATTTAGTTCATGTGACAATATGACTTCCAGCTGCACCTATGCTCGCTCTCTCTCTCTCTCTCTCTCTCTCCATATATATATATATATATATATATATATATATATATATATATATATATATATATACAGCTCTGGAAAAAATTAAGAGACCACTGCAAAATTATCAGTTTCTCTGGTTTTACTATTTATAAGTATGTGCTTGGGTAAAATGAACATTTTTGTTTTATTCTATAAACGACTGAGATGTTGGGTGACTTTATGCCACTCCTGGCGCAAAAATTCAAGCAGCTCGGCTTTGTTTGATGGCTAGTGACCATCCATCTTCCTATTGATCACATTCCAGAGGTTTTCAATGGGGTTCAGGTCTGGAGATTGGGCTGCCATGACAGGGTCTTGATCTGGTGGTCCTCTATCCACACCTTGATTGACCTGGCTGTGTGGCATGGAGCATTGTCCTGCTGGAAAAAACAATCCTCAGAGTTGGGGAACATTGTCAGAGCAGAAGGAAGCAAGTTTTCTTCCAGGACAACCTTATACTTGGCTTGATTCATGCGTCCTTCACAAAGACAAATCTGCCCGATTCCAGCCTTGCTGAAACACCCCCAGATGAGTCCAATTTTCAGCTTTGCCCAACACCTGGTAATCTAATGGTTAGACAGAGACCTGGAGAGGCCTACAAGCCACAGTGTCTCGCACCCACTGTGAAATGTGGTGGAGGATTGATGATGATCTGGGGGTGTTTCAGCAAGGCTGGAATCGGGCAGCTTTGGCATGAACTAAGCCAAGTATAAGGTTGTCCTGGAAGAAAACTTGCTTCCTTCTGCTCTGACAATGTTCCCCAACTCTGAGGATTGGTTTTTCCATCAGGACAATGCTCCATGCCACACAGCCAGGTCAATCAAGGTGTGGATAGAGGACCACCAGATCAAGACCCTGTCATGGCCAGCCCAATCTCCAGACCTGAACCCCATTGAATACCTCTGGAATGTGATCAAGAGGAAGATGGGTGGTCACAAGCCATCAAACAAAGCCGAGCTGCTTGAATTTTTGCGCCAGGAGTGGCATAAAGTCACCCAACATCAATGTGAAAGACTGGTGGAGAGCATGCCAAGACGCATGAAAGCTGTGCTTGAAAATCAGGGTTATTCCACCAAATATTAATTTCTGAACTCTTCCTAAGTTAAAACATTAGTATTGTGTTGTTTAAAAATGAATCTGAACTTATTTTCTTTGCATTATTCGAGGTCTGACAACACTGCGTCTTTTTTTTATTTTGACCAGTTGTCATTTTCTGCAAATAAATGCTCTAAATGACAATATTTTTATTTGGAATTTGGGAGAAATGTTGTCAGTAGTTTATAGAATAAAACAAAAATGTTCATTTTACCCAAACACATACCTATAAATAGTAAAACCAGAGAAACTGATAATTTTGCAGTGGTCTCTTAATTTTTTCCAGAGCTGTATATATATATATATATATATATCTATATATATATATATATATATATATATATATATATATATATATATATAGAGGAGAGAGATAGATATATATAAGAGAGAGAGAGAGAGAGAGAGAGAGAGAGAGAGAGAGAGAGAGAGAGAGGGGGGGGAGAGAGAGAGAGAGAGAGAGAGCATACTTTATCTAGTACTTAACTGTTCTTTTATAATATTGTATGGTCTACCCATTACAACAGAAATACTGGATCTAAACATATATAAAAACATTATACTGTACATGTTTAAAGAGGAGAGTACAAATATTCTTTTTTCTTTTTTTATCTCAAATCTGTCTTTTATCAGGTTTAAGATAATCTTTATCAATCATGGATGATGCTGGTTCTTGTAAAAGGAAAGCGGATTCAATGTGTAGCAGCCGCTCGCAGAACTGGGCTGCATGTGAGTCACTTGCAGGCCACGTGGATCTCAGATCACTTCTCAGCAGCACAGTGGAACAGCCAATGTTTAATTCAGTGTGGCTTTAAATAAAACATGAGCTGCACTTGACTGTAGCTGCAGATTGACATGTTCCATGATGAAGGAGAACAGATCTCATACTATTGCTCCTCATCTCTTAGATTAGCTGTCGAACCCGCCTCCCAGAACTGTACTCCCAGCAGCGACAGCGTTTACGCTCAGGGTGCAAACGGACTAGATAACGCTTGAGTTACCCCTGTTTGTTTACAAATGACCTGATTCCGATTTGAGGACCAAAGGAGCCTCTGAACGAACCCTGACATTTGATGATCTGTCAGTTTATCTCCTGACATAATTTGCCTCCCTTACTTAAGGTAACATTTGGGTCTGCTAAGCTGTTTTTTTACATTATTAAAAATAACACTTTCTACAATACTTTGAATTGTCCTCTAAAAATACTAATTACTAATTATATGCTTATTGCTGCTACGTGGCTTACCAAGTAATACTAAAATAATTATGTAGTATTTTGTTAATTAGACAGTAGTTACCAAATAATTACTGTTTAACTGAAATCGTGGCTGTTTCTCTCTTTACAAAGACCAGGTGAAAACACTTTAGTAAAAGCTGGTTTCATATTCTGGAACCACTTAAAGCTGGGATGCCCAATTATAGTCCTAAGGACCATTTCAGTTTGGAGGTTGAAGGTTTAAATGGTTCAATTAAATAATCTATCACTTGGTTGAGACAGAGAGCTAGAATGGAATGACCCAACCCAGCATTAAAGTAAAAAGAGAGAGAGAGAGAGACCTAGAGAGAGCTCTTCTCTCTCTCTCTCTCTACCCCCCATTCTATTATCAGAGAGGGGGAGAGAGAGAGAGAGGGAGAGTGAGAGGGAGAGTGAGAGAGAGAGAGAGGAGAGAGAGAGAGAGAGAGAGTTGGGGGTAGTGAAGGTGAGAGAGAGGGGAGAGAGAGAGGGAGAGTGTTGGGGTAGTGAGAGGTGAGAGAGAGGGGAGAGAGAGAGAGGGAGAATGTTGGGGGTAGTGAGGGTGAGAGTGGGGGGAGAGAGAGAGGGGGAGAGTGTTGGGGGTAGTGAGGGTGAGAGAGGGGGGAGAGAGAGAGGGAGAGTGTTGGGGGTAGTGAGGGTGAGAGAGGGGGGAGAGAGAGAGGGAGAGTGTTGGGGGTAGTGAGGGTGAGAGAGGGGGGAGAGAGAGAGGAGAGCTGCTCTCACAACCCCATCACTCCCCCACTCTCCTCCCCCCTCTCTCCCCCTCCTCGTGAGAGTCGCCCTCTCACAACCCCCAATCAAGGGTGAGAGAGAGAGGGAGAGTGTTGGGGTAGTGAGGGTGAGAGAGGGGGGAGAGAGAGAGGGAGAGTGTTGGGGATAGGGGGTAGTGGAGGGAGAGAGAGAGGGAGAGTGTTGGGGTAGTGAGGGTGAGAGAGGGGGGAGAGAGAGGGAGAGTGTTGGGGGTAGTGAGGGTGAGAGAGGGGGAGAGTGTTGGGGGTAGTGAGGGTGAGAGAGGGGGAGAGAGAGAGAGAGAGATTGTTGGGGGTAGTGAGGGTGAGAGAGGGGGGGGAGAGAGAGAGGAGAGTGGAGGGGGTAGTGAGAGGGGAGAGAGAGAGGGAGAGAGTTGGGGGTAGTGAGGGTGAGAGAGGGGGGAGAGAGAGAGGGGAGAGTGTTGGGGTAGTGAGGGTGAGAGAGAGGGGAGAGAGAGAGGGAGATTGGAGGGGTAGTGAGGGTGAGAGAGGGGGGAGAGAGAGAGGGAGAGTGTTGGGGGAGTGAGGGGGAGAGAGAGAGGGAGATTGTTGGGGGTAGTGAGGGTGAGAGAGAGAGGGAGAGTGTTGGGGGTAGTGAGGGTGAGAGAGGGGGGAGAGAGAGAGGGAGAGTGTTGGGGTGTAAATTATTATATTTAAAACCTGCACTACATCCTTGTGCACACAATACATCACTTCTGGGAGTTCTGAGAGTCTGTGGTGGTTATTTTGTGTGCACCATCAGACCCTGTTTTCACTTTCAACAAAGATTTGGCCCCTGGAAACATTTTAAATTGGTGGTATCATCTGTTGATTTTAAGCATGCCAAACTTAATTTTTACACTGGAATAAAAACTCCTTTGTAACAAAAGTGTAGGTCTAAGATTTACTGAGGATGGGGCTCCTTGTAACACACTCAACTTCTGGTCTCAGGACCGTCTACATTTTTAAATATAAGGCAAGTTAATAAGGACTATGCCATTTAAAGACCACAGCCAGTTTCATTGATAAATGCTGTTTAACGTGAGCATCCTTCCTAACCAGCCCTGGCATACCCATAGACAGAGGAATGTGTCCGGTCATTATAATAAAAGGGTAGCTTCTACTTCAGTTGCCATTAAGCGAGATCCTTTTGTAAATTCATGATTTCAGTGACTGATGAATGCTCCGCTGTAGCAATCGGATTCAGCAGCACAGTGATTAGATTCACCATGTCCAGGTGGAGCCGACTAATGCTGAAATCTAGCGGATTTGGCATTTCAGCCAGTGAAAACACTATCAGTATCAACAGCCTTTGTTAGGGGTACTCAAACAGATGTTGTTTTTACACACCCATGCTTCTTTTATTTGATTTTGAGTATATGCAAATGTTTAGTCGTTAATTTAAAAGTTGAAAGTGCCCAAGCAAGTAATGCACTGGAAAAACAAACAAACAAACAAAAAAAACCCAAAGACATTCAAATAAAACACACAGGGCTAGATTCTCAAAGCAAATGCTCAAAAGTGTGCAATGAATTTACCAAACCAGAAATAAACATCTAGAGAACATGTTGCAGGGATTTGGAAATAGTGTTCAGGTTGTTCATAGAGAATGCGTATCTCATTCTCAGAAGCCCTCCTTTGAATTCTGAGCCTGTGTTCATTCTGCAGCACTGTGCCATACAGCAGGCTAAGAACAGACACGTCACATGCAGCCTGCCTATTTCACCCCACTGAGATCACCCAAGCAATGTGCTGGTGGGGCCAAAATAAGCAGCTCACCCATTAGCATTCAAACCCTCGATTGTAAGATATGCCAACAACAGGACAATAGAAGCTGTTTTTATCTGGTTTGGTCAATCTTTATTGTGTTTGTTTTTTGTGTGTGTTTTCTGAAATCGCTAATGAAGAATCTAGACTAATGTCTTTATTCAGACTTCTCAATTAAACGTTTGTCAAATGATCTTACACATTTATTTTAAGGACACACTTTGTTTGCAGCAAGCATGCTAATTTACAACTTGCATCCAAACACCACTTGTTTTAAATCTAGTGAATGAGTGTGATGCTCTGAACTCCTAAGCATTGTTGTTTATGTTGGAGGAAATGGATTCTTAATTGCTTCCTATTGGCCCATTCAAACCCGTTATTTCCACACGGAGTTGAACAGTGCCAGCCAGACACTCTGGCTTGCAAAGTATTTCATATGAAGCGACCAGTCTCCTTTGCTGTCAGCCCTCAAAACAGCCCCGGGGCCAGAATAACTCACAGTGCTTTTAATCTTTGGCAGGCTAGCAACATTTTCCATGTCCTATCAAAATGGGTTCAGCTCCATTAGTAATTAAAGCAAAGCACGTACAAGCTTAGAATTATTCACCCTTACTTTGAGAAAGTCATTGTGTAAGACTTGGGTTATTATTGTGACTTCTTGGTAACTGTTAAATGATATTTAATGGAAAACATAATAATATTTTATTCTTAAAATATTAGTGTCATCAGCAGGAAAAAGTTTGATCAAATATTTGCAGATTCTTTGTAGGTTACGATGACAACCCAGAACCTGGCTGTTCTCTTAGGCCTGTATTTTAAACATTTTGGGGAAGAAATGTTTTATTTTCAGGTCAAAACTTCTGTGATAAATGCACTTTTACTAATAAAGCAGGAAAAGAACAAGAACCTGGAGAAAGGCGATTTACAACAGGAATTAGCTGGACATTTTCTGTACAAATAAAGCTGAATCTGTCTGAGACACTGCCTGAGTTTATTTCTTTAAATTGCATGGATTCACAGCACAAAAACTTAAAAAATATGAATGAGTGGGTGGGTTCTCTTGGGACACCTTTCAGTGTCTTGTGGAGTTTGTGCCATGCCTTGCCAAGGTTGTGACCAGGGCTACCAGTGGCCCAGCCTGCAAGAGTTTGTGCCATGCCTTTTAGTTTAAAAAAAAAAAAAATTGTGACTTGACTTGACTCGACTCAACTCCCTGCTCAAAAGACTCGACTCGACTCCCTGCTCAAAAGACTCGACTCGACTCCCTGCTGAAAAGACTCGACTCGACTCCCTGCTCAAAAGACTCGACTCGACTCCCTGCTCAAAAGACTCGACTCGACTCCCTGCTCAAAAGACGCGACAGGACTCCCTGCTCAAAAGGCTCGACCAGACACCCTGCTCAAAAGACTCAACTCGGCTCCCTGCTCAAAAGACTCAACTCGACTCCCTGCTCAAAAGACCCGACAACTCCCTACTCAAAAGACTCAACTCGACTCCCTGCTCAAAAGACTTGACTGGACTCCCTGCTCAAAAGACTTCGACTCGACTCCCTGCTCAAAAGACTTGTCTCGACTCCCTGCTCAAAAGGCTCGACTCGACTTGACTCCCTGCTCAAAAGACTCGACTCGACTCCCTGATCAAAAGACTCGACTCGACACCCTGCTCAAAAGACTCGACTCGACACCCTGCTCAAAAGACTCGACTCCCTGCTCAAAAGACTTGACTTGACTCGACTCCCTGCTCAAAAGACTCGACTCCCTGCTCAAAAGACTCGACTCCCTGCTCAAAAGACTTGACTCGACTCCCTGCTCAAAAGGCTCGACTCGACTTGACTCCCTGCTCAAAAGACTCGACTCAACTCCCTACTCAAAAGACATGACTCGTCTCGACTCCCTGCTCAAAAGACTCGACTCAACTCCTTGCTCAGAAGACTCCACTCGACTCCCTACTCAAAAGACATGACTCGACTCGACTCCCTGCTCAAAAGACTCGACTCAACTCCCTGCTCAAAAGACTCGACTCCCTGCTGAAAAGACTCGACTCGACTCCCTGCTCAAAAGACTCGACTTGACTTGACTCCCTGATCAAAAGACTCGACTCTGCTCCCTGCTCAAAAGACTCGGCTCCCTGCTCAAAAGACTCAACTCGACTCCCTGCTCAAAAGACTTGACTCAACTCCCTGCTCAAAAGACTTGACTCGACTCCCTGCTCAAAAGACTTGACTCCCTGCTCAAAAGGCTCGACTCGACTTGACTCCCTGCTCAAAAGACTCGACTCGACTCCCTGATCAAAAGACTCGACTCGACTCCCTGCTCAAAAGACTCGACTCAACTGCTCAAAAGACTCGACTCGACTCCCTGCTCAAAAGACTCGACTCGACTCCCTGCTCAAAAGACTGACGACTCGACTCCCTGCTCAAAAGACTTGACTCTGCTTCCTGCTCAAAAGACTTGACTCCCTGCTCAAAAGACTTGACTTGACTCGACTCCCTGCTGAAAAGACTCGACTCGACTCCCTGCTCAAAAGACTCAACTCCCTGCTCAAAAGACTCGACTCGACTCCCTGCTCAAAAGACTTGACTCAACTCCCTGCTCAAAAGAAGACTCCCTGCTCAAAAGACTTGACTCGACTCCCTGCTCAAAAGACTTGACTCGACTCCCTGCTCAAAAGGCTCGACTCGACTTGACTCCCTGCTCAAAAGACTCGACTCGACTCCCTGATCAAAAGACTCGACTCGACACCCTGCTCAAAAGACTCGACTCGACACCCTGCTCAAAAGACTCGACTCAACTCCCTGCTCAAAAGATTTGACTCCACTCGACTCCCTGCTCAAAAGACTTGACTCGACTTCCTGCTCAAAAGACTTGACTCCCTGCTCAAAAGACTTGACTTGACTCGACTCCCTGCTGAAAAGACTCGACTCGACTCCCTGCTCAAAAGACTCAACTCCCTGCTCAAAAGACTCGACTTGACTTGACTCCCTGATCAAAAGACTCGACTCGGCTCCCTGCTCAAAAGACTCGACTCCCTGCTCAAAAGACTTGACTCAACTCCCTGCTCAAAAGACTCGACTCCCTGCTGAAAAGACTCGACTCGGCTCTCTGCTCAAAAGACTCGATTCCCTGCTGAAAAGACTCGACTCCCTGCTCAAAAGACATGACTCGACTCCCTGCTCAAAAGACTCGACTCCCTGCTCAAAAGACTCGACTCCCTGCTCAAAAGACTCGACATGACTTGACTCCCTGATCAAAAGCTCGACTCGACTGCCTGATCAAAAGACTCGACTCGACTCCCTGCTCAAAAGACTTGACTCCCTGATCAAAAGCTCGACTCGACTCCCTGATCAAAAGACTCGACTCGACTTGACTCCCTGCTCCAAAGACTCGACTCGACTCCCTGCTCAAAAGACTTGACTCCCTGCTCAAAAGACTTGACTTAACTCCCTGTTCAAAAGACTCGACTCCCTGCTCAAAAGACGGGACTCGATTCAAGGCACGCAAAAAAGTCTCCGTCTGACTTGAGTCATTGTCTTTATGATATAATCAATAACAAACTTATTTCATTTTCAATACGTGCAGCCCCTCTCTAACACACGCAGGCCCTACTAACTCACACAGGCTCCTGCCATGGTTGTTAAGACCATTGCTAAGGAAATAGAAAACACTTTTCTAGCCTAAAGCAACATTCTGTGATCATAATGTTACAAACAGCAGGGAGCCCGAGAATCAAAATGTGTAGGCGGGAAGCAAAGACAGATTTCTGATCACTGATCACAGACAATCCTGAAGAAAATAGTGATTTTTGACTTTTGTCACAGACACGAAAAAACAAAAACAACAACAACAACATGGAGAGTACACTAAAAGTACCTGCGGTGGTGGAGTTTGCTTTTAATAACTATACAGTCGACTGGGAGAGAAACAAGTAAAGTAAATAATTTGGGAAGTACTTGGTGCTCACTATTCTCTTTTTATTTAATGCATGTATGTATATTTAATGTATGTATGTATTGTATCAATTTATATGGACACCATGGGCCTCATGCACTAGTCACCAGTAACATGTTTTGCATGCAGAATTGTAAACCTGGTTGCTTTTCTGGAAGGAGAAGGAGCTCTGCGTATTATTCTTTCTTGTCACTTCTTTTTGTTTCGGCCTCCATCCTCCCCAGCCACCACCTCGCAGTGTGCCTCGTCCCGGAGGGGGAGGTGGCCCATAGCCGCGTCCTATCTGCGGCACTGGTATGCATGTATCTGTTCATGTATTTCCACCGGCCCCGCACAGGTAACCGTCGGGCACCCGCGGACGAGACCTCCGGCCAAATTTATATTTCACTCGGGCCCTGAGTGCCCCACCATCATCAGGTCCTGAACACCCTTCGTAGTCATAAATCATCTGCAATCACAATCACCGTCATCATTCATTCAGTGCCATTCATTTAAGTAGATTCTCCATGCTGAATGCCCCTTTACTGCATGCTTTGTGCACCTGCTGTATTCATTAACCAGTGGCAGGCAACCTAGCAAATATAATAAGTAATGTTAATGTGTGGAAATGTATGCAAACACGTGATTAGGTGCCTCAGCGTGCGTTAAAGGTAATGCTTATTGAAACCAAGCGGTGTCACGGAACCAGCAGCTGCACAGGAGAGCAAGAAGAAGAGTCAGGGAGAGAGTATTTCGGACCAAGCAGGCGTGACTAGGAAGTAATAACTAGATACAGATTGAGCACAGATCATACTAGCCTTATATGTAGGGCCCCGGAAAATTCACGATATCACGAATTTCACAGAAAAATATATATAAAAAAACAAACAAAACAAAACAAAACAAAAAAACGAAATTAATTTCAATAGAAGATCGCGTTCAAAGCTAAGAAATGGGGACGTTGCATGCGGGATGGTGGGATTGTGTTCTGCTCAGCTTGTAATGTGTCTTTGGATCATCTGAGAAAAGGTCCTCTTGACAAGCATCTTGACAGCGCAGTACACAAAAGTAAGAACATCAGACTGGGAGTTCAGATAAACAATTACCAAAGCATCAGCTCACAATCACAGGACTGTTTAAAAAGAGCACAGAAAGCGGAGAAACACGTAATGTCAACACGTGGAAGCCTTTGTGCAGCCTTTTTTAATGAAAACAAATCCTAATTGTGCAGCAGTGACGCACAGAGGGCAGTATCTCCCTAAAGTTCCTTTAGAAACAAACAAACAAACAAACAAACAAAAAAAGCTTCGATTTTGTCAGTTCAGGTTTGCAGTTCTTGCTGCTCCTGCTTTAATATTTTGGGATTAAAGGCAGCAAAGTAGTCGATGGGAATTAGACGGCCATGTTTAATTACATGGGTCAGCATTTCTAATCTATTTTGTCTGCTTGTTACTTGGGTTTTTTTGTTTGTTTTTGCAGCCAACACAAAAACTACACTTGTTTCCAGCAATAGTTTGTTTCAGTTTTATAGACTGGTTCACTAGCGACTCGATGTTACAATGCACTTGTACATCCTCAGACAGTGAAGATTACGAGACAGGTGTATGTATATGCAAGGCTCTGTTAATATATTGATATAGTCACCACGTACTTGTGATATTTAAGTAGGCTATGCTTAAAATAGCTTTAAAATATACAAAAAGAAACTGTAAAAGTCCAATAAATGAATGTGCATAGAGTGTGAGTTGAGGAGCAGTCATAAATACAAGCAGTCAAACAGCATTTAATGTTAAACAACCGACGTTTCACCAAACACCTTCTGAAATGTAAAGTGAACTTTTAATTGACTGAGCGAGTGCTTTGCTGACTTTTGATTAAGATTACAAAATAAATCAGAGGGAGATCAAGTTGAACAAACAAATATTTGATTAGCAGAGTTAAACATAAATGTTTCCTTAACAATGGCTGTCTCGCGGGACACTGTGATTTGGGAGCGGAGCGCACTTATTTTGGCCTTAATGTTTCATTTAAGTTAATGTTCTCACTGATTTAGCGTCAATAAGCCTTTTATAATTCCTCAGCACTTCTTCTGCTAATACATTTAGCTCCTGGTCTTTAAATTTCAGATTCCTCACTCTGTCCTCCTCGGTCGCTGTCATTTTGACAACCTCAGAACCGTACTTACCTTTTCATTCCAGCGCCCTATATATACTACAATACAGTGTGTGCAAATCTTGTGCATAATTCCAAGTGTTGAACTCTGCAGGTTGAATTCTGCGCGTTGTGACAACTTGCAAATGAATCATTTAGCAAGCCTTATAAGTGCATGTTATTATATTAGTGAAAAGAGCGGCCACGCGTCCTTTTTGCGCACAGTGTGGGGTTACCTTCCCACGCAGTATTTCAAGTAATTTACCGCTGTTTAGTGCATGAGGTCCCATATATCTTAAGGGAGTTGGTGCTTTGTATCTATTTTTTAAATTTTCCTTTAAGTCCAATTTGGAATAAAACATTGTTTACAGTACACATTTGTTAAGCTAATGCAAACTAATAATAACTACAAACATTTGGAAGTTTACCTAAACTAATATTAGGTAGTCCAAGGTCAGTGCTAATCAGGGTCTGTGAAACTGGAGGTTTATGTTTAAAGTCTTAGTTAAAGACTTAAAACTTTTGTTTTTTTCTTTCTTTCTGGTCACGTCTTATACTTTAACATACATATACATGGAACTTTAACTTAAAGTTCTGTGCATGTGTGTATTACAGTACAATAAGACATGACCAGAGAGAACGTTTAAAAGGTTAATTTGTTTTTGTGCTTTTTTCAGTACAGTGTTATGTTTTGTTATGCCATTAGGACTCCAACAGACACTTACGTTTTGTGCTTTTGTGAAATAGTATATGTTACATAAAAATGTCGGTTTGACATTTAATGGAAAAAGACACTTCTTATACTGAGAGGAGAGATATGTAGTACAGATTCTATGTTATCTGTGAATTATATAAAATGAATTATATAAAGTTTTGCCTCAGTTTCTTTACTTTTCTATTTGTCTCCTTTGTGTTAAAACCTTGAAGTAATATCTCAAAATGAAATTAAATGCCACCAGATTTCCTTTTTTTGGTTAATGTATCTGTAACAAAGCTATAAGGGGGAGTGTCAGTGTTGAGAAGTGAGAAAATACTAGATATGTTGTTTGTTTTGTGGTATCACGCATTACTAAACACCCAACCCAACTGAGCACAGAGAAAGGGGTCTTTATATAGGGGCAACACATGCTTATAAATCCTAATTTTGTATTTAACAGATTTTTTTTCTGTATCGATTTGCTAATCTCCTGTAAAACTAATCTGATTAAATCAAGATATCTTGAACTGTTATAACCAGTGCTTAATTTGTGCTGTGCAGAACCTGTGAGCGTGCAGAGTCATACCACAGTACCTCTAGTTAAAAACCTCATAAAATCCTTTCTTTTTAAATGATCAGGACAGCTGTATCAAGTCTGTAAATTCTGAACATTCATTTCAACAAAGACAACTTTTTAATGAAAAAAAAAAACTCTGTAGCCTGCTTCAATAGGATTATTAGCCTGCTATATTATATTAAACCAAAACAAAAAAAAAAAAAAATAATGATCTGGTTCTCTCTTGCCTTTTTCAATTGATATAATATAATTAATAAAGAATAAAAACATATTAAGATACCTAGCATCTACCTAGCCTAAGTTTAATGAATCGTTTTTGTAATCTGCCAGTGGCTTCTGCTTCATACACATCGCTGATAATAATGCAGACCATGGGGCAAAGCAATATTCGTGTTGGTGCGTATTATTATTATTTTTTAATCAATGTTGTCCTTCTGGAGTCCTCTGAGTGCATTTTAATTTGTTTGCCTTTTAAACCATTTAAATGCAAAATCATAACAAAGCATGTATACAGGCTTTTTATTATTATTTATTATTAGTTAATTAATTGCACAATCCACTTTTTCCCCGGTCTACTGATTCCCTACGACACCGGCTCTTTGGACTCTCCAGAGAAGCTCAAACCTGAATTGACATTTGAAGCCATTACTATTAAGCACAATCACCATACCATCTGTCACCTTCAAAAAAGGGCCTTTATCAACATTCAACAGCTCAAACCAACAAAAGATTAGACTTTTTTTTTCATCACCAAAAGCATATTGTTCACTAAAGGTTACTTTAAGTGCATTCAGTACAAGCAGATCACTAGCATTTACATCAGTAGCAGCCAGTGGAGCAATTCCAGATAGTTTGTCATTTTATGCCATTTGAAATTGACTTACACTGACAAGCATGAGTGTCAACTGCAAAACAATAGCTGTCTTTTAAGGGTGATGCATCCCTAAAGTCCTTAACTAACCCTTGATATAAATGTATGTGTGTCCTCCGAGTGTCAAAGGAGATTCGAAATAACCTTCCGGAGGTATCTACTGGAAAAAAAAAAATACCATAGTATTTAAAAAGAAAACAAATAATCCAACTTGAGGAGCATTACTGCAGACACAGATGTTAGTAAATTCACATGAAGCAGGACAGCATCCTAGTACTAGCAGGATCCCTGAGTGGGTCATTGTGTGCAGGGTGAGTCATACTGACAGGGGAGGGCAGGTGTGCATTCTGGATGTGCCAAGTTTCAGATCTTCACTGGGGATTTCTCTGAAAATTGGCCTCACCGCACTTCAACGTTCCCCACTGGCTAGGTGCCCTGAGACCTAAGCAGACTCCTGCAGCCAAGCTGCTGTCCTTGTTTTCATTCAATGGCCAATGTCACATCATAAAGGGCATCTGTGAGCTAAGCAACAGACCGGCCAGCAGGCAATGAAACCCTTGTTGAAAATACATCTGAGACTTGAGGTATTTGCAAACTGTCTTGGCTAACTGCTTCAATATGGTGACCTCCCTACTGTTTGCTGCACTTTAGTGAATGGCTTGTGCTTATCATAACCACTGTACTTCCGAACCACTTCGGAGTGTTTCAGTATCCAGCACCTTTTCTCATGGAAAACGTAAAACAAAACTCCCTACACTGGAGACACATTGCAAATGTCTCAGTGCAAACACTGTAGCGAGCAGCCCTGTCCTTCACACTAGCGCACATGCATCAGCCCCCCCTCCCCCCCCACACACACACACACCACTGTGCTGATAGTGCCCCTTTCAGTGGAAACATCCTTTTCAGCTGTAGCTGTTCCATTAGTTTGTGCTGTCTTTCAGAGAAAATAATCACTTCACAGAGTATTTTCCATGCAGTGTTCACCCCCTCACACCAGTTTCAGATGGAGGATCAGGTTTGGCATCAGCTTGTCAAATGATCCAGTCCATCATGCTTTAAGGTGGTTACTTCTGCACACTAGTGGAGAAGCAAAATCCAGACTGGGTCTAGAACAGATAAGGGATCTGTTTTAAATAAACACAATACCGGCAGTGAACGGCACTCATTTAGCATTGCTTGGCATCTTGTTCTGGCCTGTTGTACAAAGCTTCTCGGGGGACGTGAGTCATTGTGTAAGCTACAGACATGGACACACAAACAGGGCTGTGAGGAACAACAGCAGTATTTGCCTTGAGACATGGAATATATAAAATACCCTTTTGTCTGATTGGAAAGCACAACTGATCTGTGCCCATACTTTACTGTAATATCAGCAAACAACTGATCTGTGTCCATACTTTACTGTAATATCAGCAAACAACTGATCTGTGCCCATACTT
Source organism: Polyodon spathula (assembly GCF_017654505.1). NCBI lineage: Eukaryota > Metazoa > Chordata > Actinopteri > Acipenseriformes > Polyodontidae > Polyodon > Polyodon spathula. The sequence goes on from NC_054540.1 coordinate 2,722,221, forward strand.
TACTGTAATATCAGCAAACAACTGATCTGTGTCCATACTTTACTGTAATATCAGCAAACAACTGATCTGTGCTCATACTTTACTGTAATATCAGCAAACAACTGATCTGTGTCCATACTTTACTGTAATATCAGCAAACAACTGATCTGTGCCCATACTTTACTGTAATATCAGCAAACAACTGATCTGTGCCCATACTTTACTGTAATATCAGCAAACAACTGATCTGTGTCCATACTTTACTGTAATATCAGCAAACAACTGATCTGTGTCCATACTTTACTGTAATATCAGCAAACAACTGATCTGTGTCCATACTTTACTGTAATATCAGCAAACAACTGATCTGTGCTCATACTTTACTGTAATATCAGCAAACAACTGATCTGTGCCCATACTTTACTGTAATATCAGCAAACAACTGATCTGTGTCCATACTTTACTGTAATATCAGCAAACAACTGATCTGTGCCCATACTTTACAGTAATATCAGCAAACAACTGATCTGTGTCCATACTTTACAGTAATATCAGCAAACAACTGTCGGGGTGTGTGTGGGGATGCAATCTAACAAACAGCACCAGTGGGATTTCAGTTACACTTTATTTTAAGCATCCCCTATTAGGCAAGTACTAATCATTAATAGATCATTGATAAGCACTGCATGAGGCTTTGCAAGGTAGTTAGTACACCTATGCCCACATGTGCCTTATTAATAGCTAATTAGGTATTAATAAAGGATGTGCCCCTCCTGTAAGTGAAGACTGTTCTTGTCCACGTGAGGTCTTACTGGCTGCTTGTTAATCATAAATACCTCAGTAATAAAGCTACTAATCAAAGTGGAGGGTTTATGGATACAATACTCTTTAGGCATAAACTATGAGACTACATTTACATTAATAAAGAACTTATTAGCCGGTTATAGGTCACAGATCAAGGCTTGTGCAGCTCCTATTCTGAAGTGAAACCCATTCCATCATTTACTTGCAGTCTATTAACTACAACTGAGCTTGCTATTAACAAACAAGGAACAAAGAAGGAAATATGATGTCACTAAAGGTACAAGAATAGCTTTAGTCACATAGTAGAGTGAAAATACAAAAACCCACAGATAATCTGCATCAGTAAACCTAGCAAATATGTATTAGCCCCTGAAGTATAAAGAAGTGAAGACAATTTTTTTTTTTTTACCAAGCATTCCTTTACTTTGTTTTATTTTCAAACATCGATGCTACAAATGCATTTTGGTTTTGAAATGTGGACTGTCACAAAATGCAATCTTACATTGCTACACAATGCTTCTTCCACACTAAAGATACACAGCTTTTAATGATTAATTACAAAAATAGACCAACAACAAAACTTCTCATGTCGAGGCAAAAGCTAACAAGGCAAAGTATGTCGAAGATGAATCATACAAATGTGTTGTGTTGAAAAGTGAACCCTATAACTCTTCCATAGTGTATCAGAATAGTTCAGACCACTTTCATTTTAAGGCATGCATTTCAGACTAACAGTTATAGTGAACTGCAGAGACCCTCCATTGTCATTTATTGGTTATATATGTTTTAATTAACGTACTCCAGAGTTCAAAAGGTGTTAGATGTTTTACGTCTAAAGTATTATTATTCTGTGGTCATCCACAAATTCAAAGGTAGCTAACCAGAAATGCATGTCTAATACATCTAAAAATTGAAACTTTCACACTAGCAAGTGACTTTAAAAGCAAAAGGCTTTTCTTTTTCATTTTGGTAATGTTTTCTTTTGTTTGCTCATCAATGGAACCTGAGCACCTTTGGACAAATGCCAGAAGTGTTTCTTCAGTAGGAGGGTCCCTTTTCCACTTTACCACCCACCCCTTCACTGGAATCAGAGATGAAGAGAAGCAGAGAGACAGTGTGGCGCTTCAACAAGCCTCTTTTTTATTTGGCAGTTCTGTTAAACACAAACAGTAATGAACATTCCGCTGTCGCTCTGCACTCCCAGCTACAGCTAGAACAGCAATACAACGCAATTACTTTCCATGTTTTTGCACACAAGTACATCACAACAACACATTTCAAACAGTATAGCACATTATCTGCATGTCTGTGGCAAGTGAGTGAAACATTGCTTTCTACCATCATTCTCTACAGTATATAACATTATGGAGAAAGTATAAAGAAAATAATATTAAACAGCTTTCCAATATACCAGATCGTACCATTAATACCATAAGTATTAGATCTTAATTTCCAGCAAGTTGTCTTACAGTGGATTAAGAAAGACATTTCCATGGCTGATTAGTATTTTCAACTCTCAACAGACCACAACTGAACAATAAAGGGCCTCTTATTAAAACAATTCCCCCCTACACCATATAATACGTGGCACCATCAGCACTCACACAGTTTGTGCTGCGCTAAAATAACTCCCCACTGCACAGAGACAACAAATATATTAACAAAGGGGAACAGGATTGAGCTACTACGTGCAATCGGGTGAAACTTCACAAACTTGTTCCTATCCACATTGCATTCACCCCCCTCTGAAGTTTTGTTGTTGGAGGCCTATTTTTGTAATCAGTAATTAAAAGCTGTTGTGTATTTTTAGTAATGGAAAAACAGCATTATGCAACAATGTAAGATTACATTTTGTGATGGTTTAAATGTCCATATTTCAAAAGAAAAATGCATTTGTAACATCCCATGATGGCAAACAAAACAAAGTAAAGGAAAAAGAGCATTATATCTGTAAACCCTGCACTTTGATTAGTTGCTTTATTATTGAGGTATTTATGATTAACAAGCAGCCAGTAAGACCTCACCATAACAGTCTTCACTTACAGGAGGGGCACATCCTTTATTAACTTCCAATTAGCTATTAATAAGGCATGTGTGGGCATAGGTGTACTAACTACCTTGCAAAGCCTCATTCAGTGCTTATCAATGATCTATTAAGTGCTTGTTATTTACAATACATAATACGATGCTTAAAATAAAGTGTTACCATTATTTACTTTTCTCCAGAATATTTAATTATCATGAGGTACTAGGTTTGCAGAGATATGAATTGGCATCTGCACATTTTGTTTTCACAAAGGAAAAAAGTTGTTTCGAATTTTATTTAAAATTCTTTTAAATCTTTTTTTTTTTTTTTTAAACAATCAGTGATGGCCGCAGAAAACTACTAATCGCTGTGGAAATTTGCAGGCACTTCAAGTTTTCTGAGACAGAAAACACCGGCTGCATAACACAATCATTAGTTATTCCTCAGTCATGAAGCTTGCATCCTGGTCACAGCATTCTGTATGAAACTCATTTCAATATATTGTTGTGAAATTTGAGAATTAAGACTACAATGCATTATTTAAGTTCAACAAAGTTACCAATGGAAACTTTATGGAAAAACTTAAACTGTGCCACATAATCACAAAAAGTATGCAGCAGCATTCCGGCTTTTTGCATAGCTGATTTTCTTTGTCGCAGAATCCTGGTGAGAATTTTTACTGATGGCTGATGTGTTAAAAGAAATCTCTGAATTTCCTATTTCAGCCAGTAAGCCTTGTTTTGTAAATGCTGAAATAAATACCTTGAAGTACAAAAGGAATGTCAAAAGCAACGTGGCTCCAGTGAGTAAGATTGCCATTGAAATGTACTCTTTGACCTTCTTTCATACAAGAAACAGAATAAGATATAAATTCGATACATTCCTACAATTTAAAGAGAATTGCAGCGACCAAAGGCTGATTGTGCAGAAAATGAAAGGTCTCTATTTCCTATTATGATGCAAGCAGACAAGTGTCCTACTGTAAAAGGTAAACTAACAGTGGGAAATACATTGCCCAGGCTTTCTAAAGGAAATCTTCAAACGAGATTGAAATGACCTTTGCGGTACTGAAAGGTTTTTGTTTGTTTGTTTGTTTTAAAGCTGATATATATATATATATATATATATATCTATATATATATATATATATATATATATATTATATATATATATGGAGAGAGAGAGAGAGAGAGAGAGAGAGAGAGAGAGAGAATTAAAGTGTTTGTTTTTGTTGGTTACACCCCCTTTACCTTCCTTATGGATACTACGTGCAAAACTATTAATGGTTCAATGAGCACCTTAATTCCATATTCGATTATCGTACAGACATTTATCAATGATAATTAATGTATTGACACTTTCTTTTTCAAAATAAAGAACAGTGCTTTTAACAGAACATCCAATAACTAAAAACACCATTGTGCATAACAATTAAACAAAAAGACACAACTTCCATTCAGAACACTTCTCATAAAAAAAGAAATATAAAAAATACTACATTTAACGGAGATATTTTCTATCTGAACTGTGGATGTTCAATACTCTTCGTATTATATGTCCAAAAGCAAAGCAAAACATTTTAATTATCACACAAATCGTGACTAATTTAACTGTCATTCTAAATTCAGCTTGTTTTTATATAATATTGCCATATAATCCAAACACCACATTCTTTGAAACAAAAGAAGGTGATTAGTAGATTTAATAGATTTAAAATAAATAAATAAGTAAATAAATAATTGCCTTAATTTTTAAATCAAGAAAACGTGAATATAATAGAAAAAAAAAAAAAAAAAAAAAAAAAAAAAAAAAAAAAAAAAAAAAAAAAAAAAAAAAAAAAAAAAAAAAAAATACTTCTGATTTGACTTGTCCAGCGTGAATGTAGAGGCCTAAAGTGTGTATCCTAGCAACACGCTAATCTACTGTACTAGTACTAAAAGAAGCACATTCTCATGGTTTTAATGCAAACCGGCAACAAGAGACTTCAAACTGGGTTCTAATTTGATGATTGATTCACCAAATGCAATCAAAGCTTGGGAAATTTAAGGACAGATGATCAATAATCGATGCATAGATTAATTGTTGCACCCTTCAAAACGGTCTGTAGATTCCAGGTCCTTGCTTGAAGCAGTGGCAGATTGTGTTTATGTTTTTTTTTTTTAATTTTTTTTTTATTTGGAGCCTCTTAACACAACCTTTATTTTCAGGGATCCCTTTATGAGAGCACAGTCAAGCTCTGTAAACAAAAGCAGCTGGACCAATCTTGGGTTTGACCCGAGGTAAAACCAACCATGCGTAATTTCCAGATATATCAAAAAATAATACAAAGTATTGCTGGGAAGAGTCTTGTTGTTTGTAGCCTGATCATACTCCCATCCATTTAAAAGGGTAGACTGAGCTGCAGGGGGCCTGATTCACAGGGGCCACGGTTATAGACAAAGATCTCATGGCTATCGATTTTCATTTCTGATCTTCTCTGCAGTGTGTATGTGGCTGTCATTGAGTCGTTCACTTTTTAGAATAAGGGATACAGACCATTCTTTAGTTCAGTCAAGTGAAGAAAGAAGTATCTAAAAATATGTTTTTAGCTTCACAATGAGTGACAGCACTAATAAGAAACGAAGGATTTATCACTGAGCACCGGATTGCAGGCTCTGAGCAAAACTGAGTCATGAGTTTAAAAAAAAGAAAATTAAAAAATATGTCATTTTTCCCACTAATCATCAACCCCAAAGCAAAATTATTCAAATCTGAATGTTAAATATCAGCTTACTAATCCTGGGCCAAAGGCTTTTGTACAGATCTGTTACACAATCTCAAATCATGATTTGAAAACCCTGGTGTAATTCAACTGGACATTCACGGGGTGTGAGTTGGGGGTGTAAGGATAGGGCAGAAGAAGCAGAAGGGAGCGATAAGTAGGACAGAGTGCCGGCTAGAAAGGACCGGACCTAGGATAGAAGAGCAGACGAGGCCCACTCTAGTAGCAGACCAGCGAAGCTGGACATGGAAGCTAGGATAGAATGTGGTCACTGACTGAGGGTGGCGATGCCGACACAACCCAGGAGAAAAGGACCCAGCAACCGAAAACACATACGAGGGTTATGACTCGGGAAGCCGCCCCTTGGGAGGAAGATGGTCCCGGAAGACCGGGACACGAAAGGAGAGAGAGGGAAAGGTACCCAGCATCTGAGACTTATGTAAAGGGGCGCTCGTTAGACCCCCAATTGACCGAGACTTCAAGCTGCCTGGGACCTGAAATAAGAACAAGGCATAGAGGTTAGTATGGGACTTGAGCATGGAGTAGCCACGTCCCGAATTGAGGCAGAGTATGGAACAGAGCCTTGAGTGAGGTAAGATAAGTGCAGGAGCTGTGAAAGAACAACGTGTGGCTGGGGGTCCGCTCTGACTCACATGGTGAGAACCCCCCTGAAGGTAAAGGGAGGCTGATGCCTAGCCCTGAGGTCGGGGAAGTGAGATTCACTTGCCCCCCAGAGACGACCGATGGGAAGGCATGTATGAGAAGGTGGAGGAGGGGAGGAGGAGGAAAACGAAACTCTAGCCAGCGAAGGTGCAAGTGATCAGGGCAAATAGAAAATAGGTACTAATTGACAGGAAATTGGAAGCCTCCTGCTGCACGCCCCCTGAACTATGCAGGCTAACATTTCAACTTTGCCCCAGACTGGAAACATCTCCTATTTATTATTGTTATTGTTATTATATGTGGCAAACTGTAGTTGAAAAGAGTTTAACAGTCCGATATGGCACTACTTACAGATAAGAATACCCATCTGACATCAGCTTTTCAAAACTAATGCTGTCACTACCATTCATTCATTAGTCATCAAGTAATCCCAGGGGATCCCCCTGTGATGGAGATCCACAATCCACTTCCCAAACCTGCCGTGGCTTGCTGAGAGGAAAACGCATGTCTTCTTAATGCAGGGGGTCAGTGCACTAACACAGCACAGTGCTGTGGCACGCTATCAAGCAAAGCTGGCTCTTCTGCATTAAGAACTCCACAGAGAAACAGTGAAGCAGTCGTCACTTGCAATAAACTAAACTTTTAACAATACTGACTGTCAGGCTCTAAACTGCTTCCAATGTACTGAAAGAGTCCTCTGACTGCTCCTCCCCATAGATTATTGGGCTGCAACTTCACCTCTTCAGATAACCAGTGGGCATGTGCAAAATTTGATAGCTAGATCAGAGGACAAGATGAACCAATGAAAACGCTACTGACTCCTATGTGCAGGAAGACATAGTCATGGTATGAGTCTGGAACCAACCCTTCAAAAAATGTACCATGGTAACAGCATAGCAAAGGATAATCAACCATAAGGAAGTAGGGATACATTGTAAAGCCCAAAGAGGCATAGTAAAGCATGGCAAACTATGATAAATGCACAGTATAACCATGGGAAAACTACCCAAATACTGTGACAATTCACCATGCAAAACTTGTATATATTACATTGCTTAATGAAGCCAACAAATACAAAAAACATACAGAAATAAATGATGTAGGCCCTGTTTGTTTGTAGGTATAGTGTCTTTCAAAGGAGAACATAACGTGATATGCCAGAGGTAATGCTCAGCAGCCCCCAGTGTTACAGCAAAACTGAAGAAAGGATGTTGAACGAGTGATTTATTCTTAGCAGTGGGTTATCAATAGTCTCTACAGAACTGAATATACAGAAGTTCAAAAATAGCATAAAGCACCCTTAACAAGAATCTAAGGCACTTCTGTCCCAATCTACAAAGCACAAATCTCTTCAGGAATACATATTCACATTCTTCTGAGGCCAAGCAGTGACTGAAAATGAAAATTCCAGGAAATTACATTGATTACAAAAAGATCAAACGCACGTAAAGTGGGAGCTATAAAAATGCAGATCCCACATGAATCTGAAAAGGCCTGCGTTTAAGGGATGTGTTTACCCAGCATAGTGTGGGTTTAAATACATGCAGGCACACACACACTTGTCTATTGATGTATACAAAAAGTGAATTGAATCTTAAAACATGCACGTTTTCCCTAAATCTGCCTTTATCAAGTGTAATAGGGTTGAGGCTGGATGTGAACTGACGCCCCGTGCACCACATGCTAACACCTTCACCACAGTGCAAAAGAGCGAGGCTTGTCTGCATTCACGCTTTTAGAGCTTCTCATCTCATCTCACCAACAGGGGGCAGAATCTGTAATGGCAGAGCATCACCCAACACTGTCTGTTACACTAGCTTGAGTTAGAGAACCTATTCCTCATTCCGTTCAAATCATATGACAGTGTGACCTCTGCCAACCCCACCCACTCTACATTTATATTATATAGACACAGTGTCGATGTAAACGGAGTGGTTGGATTTTCACTGATCAAAGCAGGGGAGAAACAGTAATTTTCAAAGGGATGCTGAATAAACACAGACTGGTAGTTTATGCAGAGCGATTATACTGTGCTGCAAAATGCTCTTATAAAATCCAGCTTTGGTGTATTCTGCTAAGGAGTGGCAACCGATCAGCGCTGACATCTTTCTGGGAGACACAGTAACGTAAGACTTAAACACGGCTAAAACTCCATTTTGGAGAGACCGAGCTGAGAATGCAGGTGCTATAAAATAAAATAAAAAAGATATTGCTTTAACTTTTACCTAAATGTGTCTTTTGAAGGTCCAGTAGGGTACAAAGATAGTTCTCATGTATTTCCATTCTAATGAGTCTACGGGTTTCGCTATTGCTTGTTACTGCAACGTCAACAACCCACCAATATCTTGGGATGCTTTGGCACAATAAGATGCTATGGAAGATTAAAAAGAATTGTATCATGAACAGAGTTCAAGTTATAATAAGAGCGAAAAGCAAGACAAAACATTGGTACTGACAGAGACATAACTAAAATAAAATGGCAAAGACAAAATGTACTCGTTTTCTTATTTTTTTGGTGAAACAGATAGCTACTAAAAATACACCCGCTGAAATAAGCAAGTGAATTTTTAAGCACTTCAGTTCCATTATAAACAGATTGAATCCCCTCTGGAGCTTCTATTAACGTCACAGGAAAGAAAAACTGCTTATGGACATGACATACTTATTCAAGTTATAATAAAAATGTCTGGATTCACTTTTTTTTTATTAATGCAGCAGTACAGATTTCACACGTTAGGGTTAGGGTTAGATTAGGGTTTCTCTTGTATTCTGAATGTTTAAGAGGGCCAAACCTAGCATGAAGACATTTTATCAGCGGAACTCCTAAACAATAAGTGGCAAGAGAAATCAAGCTTCTTCTCAGCTATTCCATGGCCTTTTATTCCCATATGAATTCTAACCTTAGGGTTTTCCTAATAAAACCCATTGTTTCACAAAGGTCAGGGCTGCTGTCAACAGAAATCCCCATAGGAAATCGTGGAAAATCTTTCAACTATTAACATTAGAGAGAGATGATGAGGGTTTAAACAGTCAAGTTGCAAGAGTTTGTCATAAAGAACATATGAAGCCACACTGTGGCGTTTTGATCCTAGATTGCTTTGGTGCCTTCCCAGCAGATGGATTAGCAGCTCTGTTTATACCGTTCTGACTATGGGATATGTTGGTCTCTCGTGCTAATTCCATTGGATGTATGCTAGTCAGTTCAAAATTATTTATGAATTCCCATCTGAACAGCTGAACCTTATATTTCATAGATACATTCAAACTTATTAAGAATGCTATGTATTCAAGCGTTTGGGTAGAGCCTTCATCAGTGCACACCTTTATCCCTGATAGTCACAAAGATAGCTACAGTGGGTGATGTCAGACCAGAAAAAGGAACCCTCACAAAATAAACAGAGAGGTGGAGTTTGGTGAAGCTGAGTGATTGTTTTCGCTCAGCATTTAATAATTAAACAGAGCAGAAAATAAAAGGTTGCCAGACAAACAAAACACAGGACATGGCACTTTAGTCAAAATAAATATACAAACAAAACTGATGTGTGCTGTTTTGTGTCACTTTGACTATAATACGTAAATGAAATGCAAAATTTGAACGAGAGAGAAGGTATACGTTCTCCACTCACTGAACACACAACCCCGAGTGAGTGAAAGCATGTTGCTTTTATGCAGCTGTACCAAGACTCGATTGCTAATCAATCATTCAATTGGAATCTTGGTACAACTGCACGTGAAGTGCTGTGCAATCCTTGTGCCTCAATACAAATATACATTTTAAACCACTTGTGTTACACAGACCCATTTACATCCTGTGTACCAATGACTATACACCTACATTAACACACTACACATAACATACAACACAAATAAATAGCCCAGGGGCGGGACACTTTGCCACACCGATATATAATGTATGTGTTGTAGTTATTAGTTATTCTTCACATTGCTCTTTCTCATTTGGGTAATCAAACAGGCATGTTAAAGTGTAGTGCCAGTTCTTATAGAATGAATACCACACTGTACCGTACCTGACTCATCCCAAAGTCGTTTTCCTGCCCATCTCCATCTCCATGTCCTTCACGAGGTCAGCCTGCTGTTGTGAAGGTGTTTAGATATAAAGCAGGCTTCTCTCCGGGAGACAGCAGCATGCTGCCCAGTCCAGTTTATTCTCAGACTGCCTGAAGAATCCCAGATGTTCAAAGAAAGCAGCAGAGCAACATTACAGTACTTATGCCATAGCATAATCAAAAGGAGCTCATTCATTTACTGGTAGAGTTCACACACCGCTTAATGTACAGAATGAAATATTACATACAAAACTGTCTAGAATGACTTTTTTTGTTTTTCAGAATTTGTAGACCAATTCTCATATATGAATTTGAAATGAAAATGTTTACTATGGAAGTTGTTTCACCTAAACTAGATTTAGAGTTATGGTTAGGTTAATACAACACTGTACCGATCAATCATACACAGGTACACACCATACAATACTGCACTGCTCAATCCTACACAGGTACACACCATACAACATTGTACTGCTCAATCCTATACATCTACACACCATACAACACTGTTCTGCTCAATCCTACACAGGTACACACCATACAGCACTGTACTGCTCAATCCTATACATCTACACACCATACAGCACGGTACTGCTCAATCCTATACATTTACACACCATACAGCACTGTACTGCTCAATCCTACACAGGTACACACCATACAACACTGTTCTGCTCAATCCTATACATCTACACACCATACAGCACTGTACTGCTCAATCCTACACAGGTACACACCATACAACACTGTACTGCTCAATCCTATACATCTACACACCATACAACACTGTACTGCTCAATCATACACAGGTACACACCATACAACACTGTTCTGCTCAATCCTATACATCTACACACCATACAGCACTGTACTGCTCAATCCTACACAGGTACACACCATACAACACTGTACTGCTCAATCCTACACAGGTACACACCATACAACACTGTACTGCTCAATCCTATACATCTACACACCATACAACACTGTACTGCTCAATCCTATACATCTACACACCATACAACACTGTACTGCTCAATCATACACAGGTACACACCATACAACACTGTTCTGCTCAATCCTATACATCTACACACCATACAGCACTGTACTGCTCAATCCTACACAGGTACACACCATACAACACTGTACTGCTCAATCCTACACAGGTACACACCATACAACACTGTACTGCTCAATCCTATACATCTACACACCATACAACACTGTACTGCTCAATCCTATACATCTACACACCATACAACACTGTTCTGCTCAATCCTATACATCTACACACCATACAGCACTGTACTGCTCAATCCTACACAGGTACACACCATACAACACTGTTCTGCTCAATCCTATACATCTACACACCATACAGCACTGTACTGCTCAATCCTACACAGGTACACACCATACAACACTGTACTGCTCAATCCTACACAGGTACACACCATACAACACTGTACTGCTCAATCCTACACAGGTACACACCATACAACACTGTACTGCTCAATCCTATACATCTACACACCATACAACACTGTTCTGCTCAATCCTATACATCTACACACCATACAGCACTGTACTGCTCAATCCTACACAGGTACACACCATACAACACTGTTCTGCTCAATCCTATACATCTACACACCATACAGCACTGTACTGCTCAATCCTACACAGGTACACACCATTGAGCGATCCATTGTCTGCACATTCTGAAGAATATTTCTATGGAAGCCAATTACCTTATCTGTGAAAATACTGACTTGGGCAACCAACCCAACAGGAACAACTTGTTCTTTCCTTTCAATGTGTGTCCAGACACTTAGCCAGCAGTGTCTTCTGGGAGAAGTCGTCTGTGAAGACTTGCAGGATGTTCAGCATTCTGTTCATTTCCCTTTGGAGACACCTTGTGTTCTTTTTATCTGTGTGACTTCAGGATGCCATACACAGAAACATTTGATAATGTCACTGACAAACAATTTGTATTAGTGACGAACAAAGAAGAAGCACACAGGGAAAGCAGCCACTCAATATTCCCAACTTTCCTGTCATACTGAGGGGTGTAGTGGAGGCGGTCTCTCAAGTATATCTGCGTTAGGAAACTTTCTAAGGACATTCTTTAGATAGTTATTTAGTGCATAATAACCTGTTGGTCTGTCTGGCTGTACATCAGGTGTGCTACACTTACACGTGTTTTGCTGTGAGGAATTTTGAAACCTGAATGTTTTTGCCAGTGTTCTGCAGTTTTGGAAAGCAGACTCAAATTAGTCTTGACATAGCTTTCTAAGGGATGACAACATCTTGACTTATTTAAACTGATGGCCATTTCTGGACCCAAATTTTGCTGTTTTACCATATTAGGGCACTGGGGATCTATTTCTGACAGCCTTTTTGCATCTGGAAAATGTCAATTTTTGACACATTAGTGTGGCTCTTGCAGCTGTATCCAAGGAATCAATGCTAAACTGCTATGAACAGTGAAAAGAGGCACTCCATAATTTCCTAATGACCTGTGGATGAATGCATTAGCCAAGATACTTGTATTTGGTTTCACAGAGCCCGAATTGCACTGATCGTGGACAACCTAATCTTACCTTAGGTAAGGCAGTTCAAGATTAGTGACAGTCTGGGTTTGTGATTACATCTGTTAAGATATGATTCCATCTTCAAATCAGTTAGCCCCAGTGAGTATTGCAGGGCTGGCAGAACTCGCTCTCACCAATTCACAATGATGGTGGAATGTACTTGATCAGTGCCCAATGTGAGGGGTGTGGGAGGTGGGTTTAAATCTCTGACTGCAGAAACATAAGCAATAGAAGGTCTGTAAAATGTATTATACATTCAGTGAGATGTTGAAGGTTAGGGTTATAAAAATAGCAACTATTTCACAAAAAAGATATACATTGACTTCTGTACTCTAAAGATCTTAGACTGCAGATGGATCTGGTGGCGGTCCCTGTTTGAAACTGGAGTGAGATGAGATTGCGTTTTACAGGATCTCTAATTGACTTTTCTTTTGCTGCAAGAAAATTCTCAAGTTTTGGGAATGACATTTCATCTGTCGTTTAGATCCCAGAGCAGCTGTTTTTTGACCAAAGCAAAAAGGGACTTCAGTTGTACTGCTTCTCATGCATAAAGTCCAAACTGGCTTGAGGATTTACCCTTTCATAACATTGCCCCCCCTGTCAGAATGAAGCCTGCTGATGATAACCGTCTGCTTGTCAAAGGCATGTCGACTCTCCTCCAGCTCTCTCCCTCACAGCTGCTGCTGACGCACATTCTTGTTCTGTGTGTCACAGAAAGCTTGCCTCTGCTACAGGCATGGACCGCTCTAGTGACGTCAAAGAGGTGATCCAACCAGCCTTTCAGTCTGCTCCAGCCTCCCCTTAATGACATTACTATCTAATGATAAAGTGAAGAGACATGCGAGTGCCTTGCTCTCGGACTAATTACATTTCACTCTCATACTTTCCATTACCTAGGATTATTTTTTCTTCTTTCAAACAAAAGAGATAAAAAGTCGGGGGGCACTTTGTCTTGTGTTCCTTTCATAGGCTTTCTTAATGCTGTCTATAGTATTATTATTATTATTATTATTATTATTATTATTTATTTGGAATTACCAATTATTTTTCTTATTTTCTCCCCAATTTGGAAAGCCAGTATCAGAGGACCAGGCAGCTCCAGGCAAATTACAGGCAGGTCCTCAGGCACCCTGCCAGTCTACAGGGGTCACTGGTGTACACTGAGCCGAGGACACCCTGGCTGACCTAAGCCACCCCCCCACCCCTGGGTGGTGCTTGGTCAGTTGTACACCTCCTCCTGGGAACTCCTGTCCATGGTCGGCAGTGGAATAGCCTGGACTCGAACTGGGGTTCTCCAGGCTATAGGGCGCATCCTGCACTCTGCACGGAGTGCTTTTACTGGGTGCACCACTTGGGAGCCCCCATTATTATTATTATTATTATTATTATTATTATTACGAGGTTGAGGTTACAAGCTCTATAACCGTGCATGCAAATGAGCACGGTTCTTTTGTATGGTGGTTTAGACACTTGCTTGAGGTCTCAGGTTTGTGTCCAGCCTCTATTACACCAGATAATACATTACTAAATGTTTTAATGTATTTCTTTTGATAAGGGTTAATTAATATGTAGTAATCTATTTATGAACTAATAGAAAAGTCCAGCTAAAATGCTCAGCAATCATCGCAACTCCTAGTCGATCGCGTCTTTAAAATAGGGTTCAATTTTGTAAAGACAAGATTTTTCAGTGATAACGCTTTGCAAATACAGGTTTCATATGGTTATATATGAGTTTATAAATGTATTTACTAACTTTTAATATATAACGAACATAATTTGTTAGCAAGCTGGTTGTGAACAGTTTATAAACTAGAAAAAGAAAACCATGATTTTGAAATAAAGTGTGACTGTTGAAGTGCATCAAGTGAACGTGGCGTCTTCCTGCCAAACCATTGTACTGTTCCTCATTATTAAACCATTTACAATACCAGCGAATAGGAACAATGCTAGCATGAGAAACCCCTCTGTTTCCCAGTATTCAGATAATCTGTGTTGTTAATATGCTTGTCATTATGTAGAGTGGCCTTTCTTACCCAGCTTGTTACTGTGTATTTCACATTTACGAGATCCACGGGAGCACAGACCCTAGTGTTTAGAAATAGGTTATAAACAATGGCAACACAAACGTTTAATACAGTCTGAGGCTGGGCTTTATTACTGTGGAACTGTTTGAAGCTGTGTGTCCCTGTTGTTATGATAAACAAGAGTGACATTTACTGTACGCGTTCAAATTTGAATAGATATGTAAAACACATAGTAGTTACCTAATACATTTCCATTTCTTTTTAGGTGTGTTTCAGTAAAAGGTAAGGACCAAACAGTAAGGAAATCAGACACATGCACATATTACCCTAATGCTAAACATTTCTGTAAAGTCTTTATTCACATTTGCCTGGAAAACTGTCTTTGTAAACAAAAAAAAAACTGATCAGTTTGTATTTGTTTTGAGCGAGGTGTGAGATGTCTCAACCTGGAAACTTTATAAAATGTGGGTGAAAATGAGTAGGGATGTGCAGAGTAACAAGTATAAACAGGGAATTCGCAGTAGCTATTATGGGGATTTTTTCCAAACCCTATTACTCACACTAACCTTTTAGGGTACTTCCAGTGTAAGCCCAGATGAGCCCCGTCCACTTAAAAATGGAGAGGAACATACATCTCGTATTGATCCTTCATGTTAACACTAGCAGCATCAGCATTTCATTGTGAACTCCAAGTGCTACATAAACATATTATTAGATGACCTTTCCATATATGCCAATCACACAGCACAGTAATTTCCTCCTTGTTTTTCTTCTGTACAACATGCATTACATATAACTTAGCTGTTTGTTTCCAGTTTTGTAAAAATGTCTACATCTTTAAAATACATTTTATTCTCTTTGAGAAATCTTAACACCGTATATCTCATCGGGACGGTTTTACATACACGCACACACACACACACACACACACACATATATATATATATATATATATATATATATATATATATATATATATATATATATATATATATATATATCTATGTATGGAAAATAATGTATTACTGTATGTATAATATAACTTCATATTCATAGTAACTCCAAACAAGCAGCATTGATAATTGTTCTGCCTAATTAGGGATGATGATCATCTGTCTTTTTAAGCTTACTGAAGTAGCTCTCGACAGGAAGCTTTGACGATCAGCACAAAGCAGCCATCTTCCATGGAAGGTAAGTGCTTACAGTGCGCTCTGCATATTCTTCCCTCTCTCCATCTCTGAACGATGCAGTCGTACTCAGCAGCTGTGCCATGGTTCTCAACAGTAGACTGTTGTTTAGTATTTGTGTCTGACTCAGTGTTCTCCTTGGAGATAATTCAAGTTACCTAGGTTTTTATGGAAAATGCTTCAGTCGCATCGATGCACTGATTAATCTTTCTTTTGAAAGCAGACTGAGGCCTATGGATACAAGGGGGTGTATCTATGAGTCTGTTGAATAGGTAGATAAAGGTTTGATCAAAAGCACAATTGCTTTAAACCGAAAAAGGAAAACAAATATCAAAGAGAAATGTTCTGTTTTTCTACATTTTGGTATATTTCTGTACTATAAAAAGAAATATATATATATTTTTTTTGCATGATATAACTCTAACCCTAACTCTAACCCAAACCTAAATCCTAACCCTAACAATAACCCTATCCTCAACCCTAATCCTAACCCTAACCCTAACCCTAACCCTATCCTCAACCCTAACCCTAACCCTAACCCTAACCCTAACCCTAACCCTAACCCTAACCCTAACCCTAACCCTAACCCTAACCCTAACCCTAACCCTAACCCAAACCCTAACCCTAACCCTAACCCTAACCCTAACCCTAACCCTAACCCTAACCCTAACCCTAACCCTAACCCTAACCCTAACCCTAACCCTAACCCTAACCCTAACCCTAACCCTAACCCTAACCCTAACCCTAACCCTAACCCTAACCCTAACCCTAACCCTAACCCTAACCCTAACCCTAACCCTAACCCTAACCCTAACCCAAACCCTAATCCTAACCCTAACCCTAACCCTAACCCTAACCCTAACCCTAACCCTAACCTTAACCCTAACCCTAAGCCTAACCCTAAACCTAACCCCAACCCTAACCCTAACCCTAACCCTAACCCTAACCCTAACCCAAACCTAAATCCTAACCCTAACCCTAACCCTAACCCTAACCCTTCTCGGATACAGGTGTGTACTTACATATTATTTTCAAACATTGGCCTAAGTTGTTATTTGATTTTACTTTCACAAAACATGCTGCATGTAGGCCTAAAGAACTGGATGAATCTGTGTTAACGAGCCGTTTACCTGACTGTGTTTGTGCTGCAATACTGTGGAAAAGCTGGATCAGCAAAGTCTGGCATCAAAAGGCAGTCTAATCCAGTAGGAGCCTGCTCTGTATTTATATTCAAAACGCCTTTTAATATGTGACAGTGCAGAAGCTCTGACGTTCTCCATTGCAGTTTCTGCTCAGATTGTTTTTTGTCAGGCTTACTGACTGATCCTGAACTGTCCTTTTTCAATGTCTGTTATCTGTCTGAGGTAGTTTGAAACTAGGGGTGGGCAGTTGTAGTTTCTGTCCCCTCAGTCTTTTGAAAAGCATGCTTAATATTGATTTAGGTAGAAACAACAATAGTGACTGGTACAACAACACATACTGTTCTAGGATATTAAGTATGAGGTAAGAAATGAAAATTTCAGAACAGGTAGACGGTGCATCTCTTTAACCAAGTCAACTGCTCATCTCCTGGGCATGTATAAGCCATTGGACAGTTTGATTGAACGGTGTCACAGAATGTTTCCTGCTGCTCTATTTATTTTGGTTGAATCTCCCCCTTGACGGTCCTAAGCCAGGTCTAGACTGAGCTGATTGTGTTGTCCAACACTGCAGTGCAAACATATCATCCAACAAACTCTGGTAACACTTTACATTCAGTATCTCTAATTACTGTGTACTTGCATAGCAGTTGTATAGTAAATACATGTGTATTTAAACATCATTACAATGTTACAATGCATACATCGTCAAAAAAGATTGACATGTTAAGTACATTGTAACTATGCATAATAACACTGTCATTATGTGTAAGCACACATGTATTTACTATGTAAGTACTATGTAAATACACCGTAATAAGAGGCACAATGTGAGGTGTTACCTGGTTGTGTTAGGTCTGTGTCTGTAGTGGTGTGTTTTCTGTGCTTAATTTACACTCTGTCTATTATTTCACGTCTGATTGCCCCCAGTTGGCTCCTCCTGAGCTGCATGCAGGAGAGCGGGCCTGGTTGGGGTTGTAGTGTGTTGTTGGTTCCTCACCTGTGTGTTAATAGAAGTGCCTGTTCATTTTACACACTGACTCCACTGTCGCAATCCACAACAATGCAAATTGTATTATAAAATGAATGCAAAGAAACCTGCAATATCGATCTGCAGCAAAATAAAATGGGGAGCACTGATAATGTTTGTGAATGAAAAGTATGAAAATGGATTTTAAAACCCTGGTTAGCACAATGGAAATGTTTTTTCAATATTCACTAGGTAAAGACTATGCACTTGCAACCAAGCAATTGAAGTGAATTTAATGTGTAAAAAAGCATTTTTTCTGCCAGAGCCTTTAGCCACAAGCCTGGTTGGGTTTGGTTCTTGAAAGTTACAAAGCCTTTAAATGTTAATTGGAAAATTGTGGAGATGTGAACATGTTCCCAAACATTTCAGATTAACACTAGAAGGGTTGGAGATATACGACTGTATTCGAAACACTGTAAATAGTATAATGAAAGGAGTAAAAGTCGGATGTAATTAGTTTTTTTTTTTCATTGAGTATGCCACTGTAACAGGGCGAGCAGCCTTGTACAGTGTTTATTTCAGAACGGGGTCTCCCCCTCTGCCCCTGAGTTATTTTGTATTTGTTTATTGTTTTATATATGTTTATAGATGTCGGTGTTGGCAGCGTGGATGGGAAGCCCCATCCACATTCTAAAACTCGTGCAGAAGGTGGCCATCTCCCGAATTTGTTAAGTGATTAATTTGTTGCTAGTCGGGAGATGGTCACCTGTATAAATACCTGCAGCTCTCTGCACTCCGGGTGGTGGGTGTTCAGAGGAGGAACAAGAGCGAGCAAGGAGTGAGAGAGGAATTGATTTAAACAAGCAGATAAGGGATCCGTGAAGGCTACTGCCAAGCCGGACCTTCATTCATTATTTTTGTGTTCGAGATTTATTTTGTTTAATTGTTTTATTTTTTGCTCTGTGAACAAGTGTTTATTTTAAAATATTTTATTTATTTTTGCTTTCTTTAATAAATCGGTGCACGCGCCACTGCACTGTACATTTTGTTTTTGTTGTGCTTTCTTCTGTTCTGAGTCACCACAACGCCATTTCCTGCCACACGTGGTGTCCAGCGTGGGATCACCAGCGCCTCCTGGACTCAGGCCAGAAGAGGTACTGCAGAAGGGTATTGCAGTTTCGTTTTTTTTTTTTTAATTAATTGTTATAATTATTTTTTTTGGAGGGGAGAAGAGGAGGAAGGATGAGAGAGAAAAAGGAGGAGCTAGAGGAAGCAGCAGCAACAGCCACAGGAGGAGGTTGGCTGGGAAGCCCTCCTCCACAGCATGGGAGTGCAGTATTGCTGCTGCATCTGTGGGGAGTGGGGGCATTTCCCAGCGAACTGCCCCCCCCCCCCCCCAGAGGAATCCCTGCTGTGCCCAGCCCCACTTCAGCCCAAAAGGGAGGAGCCCGAACATCCACAGCCCAAGATGGGGGAGTCGGTGCGTCCACAGCCCAAAAAGGGGGGGAGCAGGTGCGTCCACAGCCCAGGTACCCACCAGCAGAGGAAGAATGCCTGCTGGTTCCACCTCCACCTCAATGGGAGGACTGCTTGTTGCTCCCACCTCCACCAGCAGAGGGAGAATACCTGCTGGTTCCGCCTCCACCGCTGTGGGAAGACTGCTTGTCACTCCCACTTCCACCAACAGAGGGAAAGTACCTGCTGATGGCACCTCCACCACCGTGGGAGGACTATGCGCAGCTCCCACCTCCACCAGCAGAGGGAGTATTTCTGCTGGTTTCCCCTTCGCTGCCAGAAGGGGAGGTGCCCTGCCGTCTTCGCTGCAAGAAGGGGAGGAGCCCCGACCGCCGTCACTGCCAGAAGGGGAGGAGCCCCGGCCTCCATCGCTAGGAGCAGAGCATCAGGAGTTGCCTCTGTCTCCACCACCAGGAGCAGAACAGCAGGAGCTGCCTCTATCTCCAACCCCACTAGAGGGAGAGAAGCAGGAGCTGCTTCTCCCTTCAGCATTTGAGGGACCAGGGCAGGATGCTGCCGGACCACCGCAGCCCCTGCATAGTCTAATTAATTTTTGCTAGGTCCAATACATTGTAAAACACCTGAACAGACCACAGTCAGGAGCCAGCTTTCACAAAATACTCCGTGCCATCTGATCCAAAACATCAACTCCATATTTTGTTGTGTAGTAAAACTCCACGGTCTCTGTTATTTATTTTCACTAGTCCTGATGCTAATCGACTGACCAAAGCAGTGCAGCTGGTAAACAGGCGCCAGCCTTTAAAAGACAGAGGGTTAGGGTTTGCGGAGTAGACAGAGGGTTAGGGTTTGTGGAGTATACAGAGGGCTAGGGTTAGGGTTTGTGGAGTAGACGGTTAGGGTTTGTGGAGTAGACAGAGGGTTAGGGTTTGTGGAGTAGACAGAGGGTTAGGGTTTGTGGAGAAGACAGAGGGATTGGGTTTGTGGAGTAGACAGAGGGTTAGGGTTTGTGGAGTATACAGAGGGCTAGGGTTAGGGTTTGTGGAGTAGACAGTGTTAGGGTTTGTGGAGTAGACAGAGGGTTAGGGTTAGGGTTTGTGGAGTAGACAGAGGGTTAGGGTTTGTGGAGTAGACAGAGGGTTAGGGTTTGTGGAGAAGACAGAGGGTTAGGGTTTGTGGAGTAGACAGAGGGTTAGGGTTTGTGGAGTATACAGAGGGTTAGGGTTAGTGTTTATGGAGTAGACAGTGTTAGGGTTTGTGGAGTAGACAGAGGGTTAGGGTTTGTGGAGTAGACAGAGGGTTAGGGTTTGTGGAGTAGACAGAGGGTTAGGGTTTGTGGAGTAGACAGAGGGTTAGGGTTTGTGGAGTAGACAGGGTTAGAGGGTTAGGGTTTGTGGAGTAGACAGAGGGTTAGGGTTTGTTAAGTAGACAGAGGGTTAGGGTTGGAGTAGACAGAGGGTTAGGGTTTGTGGAGTAGACAGAGGGTTAGGGTTTGTGGAGTATACAGAGGTTTGTTAGGGTTAGGGTTTGTGGAGTAGACGGTTAGGGTTTGTGGAGTAGACAGAGGGTTAGGGTTTGTGGAGTAGACAGAGGGTTAGGGTTTGTGGAGTAGACAGAGGGTTAGGGTTTGTGGAGTAGACAGAGGGTTAGGGTTTGTTAAGTAGACAGAGGGTTAGGGTTTGTGGAGTAGACAGAGGGTTAGTGTTTGTGGAGTAGATAGAGGGTTAGGGTTTGTGGAGTAGACAGAGGGTTAGGGTTTGTGGAGTAGACAGAGGGTTAGGGTTTGTTAAGTCGACAGAGGGTTAGGGTTTGTGGAGTAGACAGAGGGTTAGGGTTTGTGGAGTAGATAGAGGGTTAGGGTTTGTGGAGTAGACAGAGGGTTAGGGTTTGTTAAGTAGACAGAGGGTTAGAGTTTGTGGAGTAGACAGAGGGTTAGGGTTTGTGGAGTAGACAGAGGGTTAGGGTTTGGGAGTAGGGTTAGGGTTAGTGGAGTTAGGGTTTAGGGTTTGTGGAGTAGACAGAGGGTTAGGGTTTTTTAAGTAGACAGAGGGTTAGGGTTTGTGGAGTGGACAGACGGTTAGGGTTTCTGGAGTAGACAGAGGGTTAGGGTTGGTTAAGTAGACAGAGGGTTATGGTTTGTGGAGTATACAGAGGGCTATGGTTAGAGTTTGTGGAGTAGACAGAGGGTTAGGATTTGTTACGTAGACAGAGGGTTAGGGTTTGTGGAGTAGACAGAGGGTTAGGGTTTGTGGAGTAGACAGAGGGTTAGGGTTTGTGGAGTAGACAGAGGGTTAGGGTTTGTGGAGTAGACAGAGGGTTAGGGTTTGTGGAGTAGACAGAGGGTTAGGGTTTGTGGAGTAGACAGAGGGTTAGGGTTTGTGGAGTAGACAGAGGGTTAGGGTTTGTGGGGTAGACAGAGGGTTAGGGTTGGTTAAGTAGACAGAGGGTTAGGGTTTGTGGAGAAGACAGAGGGTTATGGTTTGTGGAGTATACAGAGCGTTAGGGTTTGGGTTTGTGGAGTAGACAGTGTTAGGGTTTGTGGAGTAGACAGAGGGTTAGGGTTTGTTAAGTCGACAGAGGGTTAGGGCTTGTGGAGTAGACAGAAGGTTAGTGTTTGTGGAGTAGATAGAGGGTTAGGGTTTCTGGAGTAGACAGAGGGTTAGGGTTTGTTAAGTAGACAGAGGGTTAGAGTTTGTGGAGTAGACAGAGGGTTAGGGTTTGTGGAGTATACAGAGGGCTAGGGTCAGGGTTTGTGGAGTAGTCTATAATTAAAACGGTTCTAACGAAGCATCTGTTAGTCTTCTCCTGTGCTGCCTATTTTACACAGTCCTATTGTTACCAATCATTCTTAAAAGATTGATAACTTAAGCTTTAAATAACTTTTTGTATGTAGTGCTCCGCTTTTATAACAGTATAATTGGGAGCCATAGTTATGAGACTGTAATATTAAAGTTTTGCCACAACCATCCTTCCTTAACTGGTTCTGCAGTATAAAGAGCTGCCTTATGAAGGAGGAGTGCTTTGTGTCTCTGATTGGCATTATCAGAGTTATCACTGGTACCTCTTTAGTCTTTTCTTCTGTGGAAGTGTCAGAAAGACGGCTGGAGTGGGTGACGTCAGACGAGAAACAAGAAATAAACAACAAGACAGGTGGAGTTTGGTGGAGCTGAGCGAATGGTCTCGCTCAGCATTTAATGAGTGAACAGAACAGACAGAAAATAAATGGTTGCAACAAACAAAACAGGACATGGCACATTCGCCAAAATAAACAGACAAACAAAACGGACTAAACAAAACACAGTGAGCAGATATTTTACTACTACGACTACGACTACTATTATTATTATTCGTATTGCCTCTGTCTCCAATCCCGTTCTCCACTCACCGAACACACAACCCCGAGTGAGTGAAAACATGCAGCTTTTATGCAGCTGTACCAAGACTTGACTGCTAATCAATCATTCAACTGGAGTTGTGGTACAACTGCACGTGAATTAATAAAGTGCAATTCCCTGTGCTCACATATTATTACTTTTTACTATCTTTATTTAGCTTATTACTGATAGTTGTTTTGAAAATCCAGATGCTAACTGGCAGCTCATCTGATGAGTCTGAATGTATTTTGGCTGAATGGCTTCCAGGTACGTTAGTTAGAAGTCCAGTCGACTCAAAGGCTGTCTGTCTGCACTTTTTTTTTCTTTATTTGCTGTGCAAGACTGTTTTGGAATCACAGCCCCACTATACACTGTGCTACAGAGACTTAACAGGATTGCATTACAACAGGCATTGTATTGTATTATTCAACACACCCCTCATCATAGGAAAAATAGACATTCGGAATGGTCTTCTGAGGCAAACCCTCACTCTGCCAGCTAGCTCAGTAACAGAGACTCACAAATATTCTCAACGCTTTTTCCTCCAAATTGCCGTTGGTGTTATTATTGTCTGAAAAAAATAAAATAATACATTGTGTCTCTAATTACTGTATATTTACACAGTAGTTACTTAGTAAATACATGTGTACTTACAATGTTATTATACATAGTTACAATGTACTTAATGTGTAATTTATTTGCATGATATAACCTTAATCCTAACCCTAATCATTTTCTTGTACAAGTGTGTACTTAAACATATTGTGCAAAAAATGTACGTTAAGTTGTAACTATGCATAATTACATTGCAATTATGTATAAGTAAACAGGTAAATACTATGTAAATACACAGTAATTAAAGACCCAAAGTGTTACCAGATAAAACCCCACGTACTAGTCTAAAATGAGTAAGAACCAACTTCAGACTACTCACAAGTCCCAAAATAAAATGTCTGAGTTGTTTACTTCTGATTTGAAAACTTTTTTGGGTGTGTATTTACTAACTATCTGAATAAAAAGAATATTGAGAACTGTTTTAAGAAGTGTTAAAAAACATTCTTCAACAGAATCTGAGAATAAACTTCTTACTTCTCTCTCTAAAGCAGTTTCAAATGGTTTTGTTAGCTGCGATTAATCATACTGGGCTTTGAAAAACACTTAACATTTTATGAATAGGGAGATATTTAAAGAATGCGTTTTCTAAGTTTTTTTTTCATGTATAAAACAATCTGCTCATAGCATTTGAAACATTCCAAGACTGTTGTTAAAGGGGCTGTAGCAGGGCTGGGGCCATGCACACACGGAGGGGGCTTCTGTGATTATTTAAATAATAGTGGGATTGGTTTTAATAGAGAACCTGACGCTCTGCGTGTACCAGCCTGTCTGCTGTGTGTAGTTGCAGGAACAAGTAGCTTTTGTGAGTTTACCAGATGTGAGCTCCTAATGAGCAGGTGGGTGTGGTGCAGCAGAGCGACAGGAATAAATAGGTACCGATTATACAGATCGGGGCTGCTGAAAGCCATATAGGTCAGAGCGCTGCTGCATTGCTGGTAGTGTCACGTGAAGTCAATCTGTACCATGTAAATAAACCTGCAAGCATGCGGGGTGTGTCAACCCCAACCTTCTAGTCTCTGTCTCCTGTCAATCAAGCAGTGAACACACGTCTATGTCCTCCAAGCATTAAATCATTCAAATCACGTCTGCTATCATCACCTGTAGTGACAGCCCTGTTACAGAGGCCCACACCAGTACTCCAGAACAGCTTTATAACTATCAAACCTTATTCTTATTCTTAAAAGCAGGCTTTGAAAAACATTATTTAAATAGCTTCAATCTTTTTAATGAAAAGGGCCCATTATCTAAATGAGCTTTTATATTTAATTCAATGTAATAGAACTGAAGTGTGATGTCTGCTTTTAAGAATGTGAAACACAGCCAGGAGCAGCTAGAACATGGTAGTTACAGCCACACGAAGACTGATCCTTATGATACCCCAACTCCTCTAGCAGAGCTTTCAGGAGGTGAACAAACCACAATCCTTCCAGCCTTAGGAGCAAACTGCATTCCCAACTTGCGTACCATACTCACAGTTAAAAATATCAAACCTTTGTTTCTACAATTAGGAGAGTTTTTCTGCTGTTCCCTTAAATCCTATCGATGTTATCTGAGTCATTAGTCTATGCAATTAAAACTTGCACTTGGTCAAACCATTCAATAATTCTTTTTTTTTCCCCACAACATAAAAACTCTCAACAGGAAGTCTGGACACTTAGGTTTAGATTGCATTGCTCAATTTTATTTTATGGGGAAATAACACAGTGATATATTTTTCAAATGAAGGCACTTGTGGTCTGCTCTCATTTCCTATCCTTGGCCCCACTCTATTTTATTTTAATTTTCATTCCTGCCATTCAGCACAGACAAAACAATTTTTACCCATCCTCAGAACAGATCAACAAGTACAGTACTGTGCAAAAGTTTTAGGCAGGTGTGAAAAAATGCTGTAAAGTAAGAATGCTTTCAAAAATAGACATGTTAATATATTTATCAATTAACTAAATGCTAAGTGAGTGAACAGAAGAAAAATCTAAATCAAATCCATATTTGATGTGACCACCCTTTGCCTTCAAAACAGCATCAATTCTTCTAGGTACACTTGCACAAAGTCAAGGATTTTGTAGGCATATAGTCAGGTGTATGATTAAACAATTATACCAAACAGGTGCTAATGATCATCAATTCAATATGTAGGTTGAAACACAATCATTAACTGAAACAGAAACAGCTGTGTAGGAGGAATCACAAAGAAACGGGCAACGTTGTGGACCATAGACGCAGTGGTTGGCCAAGGAAACTTACTGCAGCAGATGAAAGACACATCATGCATACGTCCCTTCGCAATTGGAAGATGTCCAGCAATGCCATCAGCTCAGAATTGGCAGAAAACAGTGGGACCCTGGTACACCCATCTACTGTCCAGAGAAGTCTGGTCAGAAGTGGCCTTCATGGAAGACTTGCGGCCAAAAAGCCATACCTCCGACGTGGAAGAAAGGCCAAGCATTCAACTATGCATGAAATCACAGGAACTGGGGTGCAGAAAAATGGCAGCAGGTGCTCTAGACTGACTAGTCAAAATTTGAAATATTTGGCTGTAGTAGAAGGCAGTTTGTTCGCCGAAGGGCTGGAGAGCGGTACACGAATGACTGTCTGCGGTGAAGCATGGTGGAGGTTCCTTGCAAGTTTGGGGCTGCATTTCTGCAAATGGAGTTGGGGATTTGGTGAGAATTAATGGTCTCCTCAATGCTGAGAAGTACAGGCAGATACTTATCCATCATGCAATACCATCAGGGAGGCTCCTGATTGGCCCCAAATTTATTCTGCAGCATGACAACGACCCCAAACATTCAGCAAAAGTCATTAAGAACTATTTTCAGCGTAAAGAAGAACAAGGAGTCCTGGAAGTGATGGTATGGCCCACACAGAGCCCTGATCTCAACATCATTGAGTCTGTCTGGGATTACATGAAGAGAAGCACTGTTCTTAGTTCTCCAAAATGTTTGGACCAACCTACCTGCCGAGTTCCTTCAAAAACTGTGTGCAATTGTACCTAGAAGAATTGATGCTGTTATGAAGGCAAAGGGTGGTCACACCAAATATTGATTTGATGTAGATTTTTCTTCTGTTCACTCACTTTGCTTTTAGTTAATTGATAAATATAATCGATTAACATTCGATTAACAATCGATTTTGAAAGCATTCTTACTTTACAGCATTTTTTCACACCTGCCTAAAACTTTTGCACAGTACTGTATATCTGGGTTGAAAGGGTTAAAGATGTACTCTGTAATCCACAGCTCTGAAAAAAGACTAAAGGGTTGAGCCACCTGCCAATTTGTTTATTTCAATTAAGTGGCTGTAGTCATTTGTCTGATTTATGTGAAGCAATGACATGTATGAAGCCGAAGGCCAGATCCGAAGCCATACGAATGTGGCTATACTCTAGACTGTTAAGACCAGTTGCAGTTGTTTTTGTTCAGTGCTGGGTTATACTTATTTGTTTTATCCTGATCTCACTATGGCCATTTCTTCCAACAGACCTGGTTCCAAGATCTCCTTATGGATACATAATTAGCATTACTATGATCAGATTAAATCCATTATAGAAGCTTGTGTACTAATTTCTAAATACAATAAAACCATCATAAGAAGGCATGAACTTGGTAGTTGAACTTTGATAAGTGCCCTCTCCCATGGCTTTTACTTTCCCGACATGGTCAACAATAAGAATACAACAGCCTCTAGTCAGGGTTCTTTTGCTTACTAAGTTTACTTAACTCATACTTAAGACACTGAATTGTCAGAATATACACTTTCTCACCACTTTAAGACCTGTCTATTTGATTGGATTTGACATCATGGTAATGTGGAACATGTTTTTCTGGTATATCCTACGTCCCTTTAACCCTTTGCAGTCCATTTATTCAGTGCTTGTCAGGTGCGTCAGGTCCAATTTATTTTCACACGCGCTGTTTCAGTTTTTTTTCAGAGTAAAACAAGTTTAAAAGGCACTGCATAGCAAAAGGACAAATGTCTGAGATATTTGTTGAGCGCTGGATGTAGAAGCAGCTATCTCCTTTGTTTGTGTCCATGTTATCTCAGTGGTGCAGGGACTATGTGTATTGTTGAGATACGCCCCCTCTTTTTCGGCTTCATTCGGCTCCTATCGGTCTCACTCACACACTATTGAATGATTTTCTCTGCTTTTTCCAGAGAAAAAATGACTAGAGACCTGTGCTTGACGTTTTTTTGATGATGTCGGACTAGAAAGGGAAAATTGTAATGTCAGACCTTGTCCGACAAAGGACCACAAAGGGTTAAAACTGAAGGCTGTTACTAATTGTACTTCCTCCCTCAGGTTTATTGAGGATTGTAGATATATCTCAAGTGATATTCTGCCTTCTACTCTATTATGAGCATGCCCTTGAAATTGCATGATGAAAATTAGGTATTTCCACTGTAGTAAAAGGTCATGTGATGCCAATAACACTGGAGTAAGTTCAATAAATTTGAATCTCTGCATAGAAATGTACTTTTTCCCATCCATTGTAGGTTAAAATGTGACAGTGCACAAGTGGAAGATACTTACGTTTGTCTCCCACCTATATTTAGCCTGGTTTTCAATTTGTTTACATATTAAAAAGCCACTACTGTTGCATGTACTGTGTTACAGAAAATTGAAATTGAAAGTCGGCAGGTAGGTAGTAACCCATTTTAAATATTGATATTTTGTTTCAGTTTTTTGGAAGTTTAATTGATTTTTTGGCTTTGGGAAAAAAAAGTAGGAAAAACACATAATTGGTTAATCCCTCTGCCTCTGCCTTCAAATGGTTATAACTCGTAATTTTAGCCAAAGTCACAGAGCAGTTTTGGCCACGAGCCAATGTGGATAAATTACAGTAAACAAGCTTTTGTGACTTCTGGTATGCCACAGAAATCATAGAGAATGATCAGCTTTGAATTTACTTTTATTCCATTGTTATTCTAAGCATAATACTGTGAATAAACTATACTTTATTAGCAATAGCTGTGTTACCATGGCTACCGCTCCTGAGAATTCTACAGATAGGCAGTGACTTTCAAATTCTTAACATTAAATGGAATATGAAAGGTGTAATAAATAATGTATTATAAATATAAAACTTAACAGAGATATACTTTAAATACCTGGATAGTTGGAGGAATCTGAAAATAAAATCAAAACGCAGGAAGAAAGAGGTCTATCCATAACAGATCCATTTATTTATTTTCAGATACCCATGTCAGTAAATACAAATAAAAATATCTTTCTGTTTTGGTAAAGTTCTGGAAGGTGCTAGGAATTAACCATTTCATGTAGTATTTCTAAATGAGTTAACACAAAGTTTGTAAAGTAAAAGGATGGAACTAACTGGAAGGAATGTAATAACTGGTTTTGAATCTTGGTTATTTAAATATTATCATCAGTGTATTTTTTTTTTTATTTTTTTTTTTAAACAAACCCAATATGTTTGAAAAGTAAGAAGAAAAGTTATATATATATATATATATATATATATATATATATATATATATATATATATAATATTATAGGTATATTATATATATTTCAGACCCATCCAATACCTATGGTTTAAAAATAATTGACAAACCACATGATGGTGTACTCCTCGGGAATCAGAACTCTCCATGGCAACACTATTTATCAGTAATAGTCATTATCCAGTAAAAAAGCAGTTATTTTTTCGTCAATATAACTCATTAACTAAGGGCCATGAATTCCCAAACTTCCCGTTTCAACTGTAATATGTACTATCATATATATATATATATATATATATATATATATATATATATATATATATATATATTTATACTTAATTTCAGTATTATTTTTATTCTAGAGAAGTATTACTGGCCAAAACTAAGAAATCTATTGACATTGTTTTTTTTTTTTTTTAAAGCACAGATAGAGGAAGGACGACTCATTAGACCTCGATAATTAGTTAATTACCCTGGTGCTATATTACTCAAATATTTAAACTCCAAAAAATAACAATCTGTAACATGTACAAATCTAACCAGTCCCATCAAAACTGCTCAAAGCGCTATTTAAAATGAGTCTGTCTTACATAAAGGGTATTTCACACAGGGCCTATATAAAGCCCTACACAGGTACTGAATAGGGGTTATTGTATGTAAATAATTCATTTCTTTTCTACCAGTACTTCTTTTCTTTCACACACAAATTCTACAGTTTGTAAGTGTTTATAAGTTTCACCAGCTTCATCTAATAACACCATTATCTGTATTCAATTTAAATGGAAGTTCCCTTCAAATCCTGTGTTTTGTTTAAGTGCCTGTAAAAAGGGAGATGTCATGTGGGGTCACATGACCACTTCAAAACACAAAGGAGAATGGTTTAAAAGTATTTGTTTTTGGTTCTGATCAATTGTTATTTGAAAATTTAGAATGCCCTTTCTTGTGAGAAGAAAGGGCATTCCGCCCATTTTAAAATCATTTTAAAGTGTTTGATTTAAAAACCCTTATTGTCCTGTTTGGACCCCCCTGGTCATGTGACTAGGAGGGTGTATATAAGCAGGCAGTTCCTGCTTCTAAAATGGAGAGGAGGCACTTACTATTAGAGTGGCTGCCACACATGGTTAGCTATAAACAAGTGTGTTATTGTTAGTTTGAGTGCTGTTTTGCTATGATTTTAAAAAGTGACTTATTTGATTTCCACATGTTCTCAAAAGGTGAATCAGTGGGATCTGTTGCTATATGATCTAATAAAGCCTTTTTTTCCCTGAACAACTTTGTTTGTTATGGTTCCAGTCTTTACACATGGGGCTGTAACAATGTGTTCTCTACAGACAAGTGGCTCTTCTGTACAGCTGGTCTTTAATGCAGGGTGACTGTAGCCAATGGAGGGAGAGTCTCATTGGGGCTTTGTAATATCAATTATAAATGAACTGTGCAACACAAGCACAAATAAAATATGTGAAATGTGTGCTTACCTTAATTCTTTCCAGCTATCGGCATGTTCTGCCTGCTGAGCTGCGGGTACCCTGCATGTTATGCCCTTGAGTTTTCGTGTTGCATAATGACGTTGCAGAGTGATAGAAACCTATAGTTTATAGAAACCTATAACAGTCAGCGGCAAGATTTTAATTTCGCTCTTAAAACCTGTGTGAGTTTATCCAGTCAAGTCCTGCATTGGATTTATTTACTGTTGTGTTTTGTTCTATATCAGCCTTTACCTGGCTTTGAACTTGCTCTGAGCTTATCTGGAGAATCCGAAGTGCCGGGCTTCCTCATTCCACTCAAACTATGAGATAATGTAACATTTCAACTCTGCCAACTCCAGTTACTGTTCATTTAAATAGAGGAGAGAGGAGATGGGATTGCCAAAGTTTAAATTTCCGCATGATAAAAATTAATGTCAAAACAAATTCCCATTATTGACACCAAAGGAGCTATTGTTTTACAGCCACATTTGATTTTGAATGCAATGCAAACTGTTCCATTGCTCTGTTGTCTTCTGGGCAGTGAGCCTCCCATTGAGAACGCATTCTTCAAGAAAAACAAATGCACACAAAGAAGAACAACATCAAAGGAAACGGCAAAGGAAATGTCACAGCAAGATTTGCTTTTAAGACCCCCCCCCTTGAGGGATCATGCACTTTTGGATGGGAAGAGGGTTCAGTCCTATTTGTGCCCTAGCAAAAAGATTTCCTTTCATGCGTACGCATATCTCATATTTTGAAACTCATGCTTTTGTTTCCTTATATTACTCTGGTTCAATGGCAGAGCCACTATTTCCACCCATTCCTGAAGATCTGTTACGAGTGGACATTTGGGAATCATTTTGCAGATCTATAAAGTTGTTGAAGATCTCAAACAAATACAAGCAGAGCTTACTGTGATTCAAGACTGATGTATGTAAGTCATTCCCCCTGAAAGCAGTGCAGGATTCTAACATTTGGACTTGCTTCTCACCACCACCCCCCCTGGCCACTCTCTCAGTACTTGTTATGCAAATAATCTTTATCTAACCCATGGAGAAAATAACATTCTGATACAGGAAGTGTTTCCTCGGTTTCTATTTCAAAATGTTCAACTTGGAAGTCAAAGGTCAGTAAAGTATCTAGCCAAAACCCCACACAATTTATATTGCTCATTGAGATCCAAGACATATCCTTGGCCACCGCACAATCCCACTTCCAGATTTAGTGGTTTTTCTTTGGTGATTGAGAATGTTGAGTGAGGCTGTGTGCAGTTATTACCATACGTGATGATCCAGTAATGCAAGCTCACCAAGACATAATCCTTGCCTTATGCTTTGATAATATTTGCCCTGGCCAGTGCTGGGTGCAAATTGGAATAACATGTCAAGGCTGCCCCTGGGAGTTTCACAGCCACTTTGCTGAATTTGAAATGGACTTCACACTTACTTACAGTACTTACTAGTGGCCAGCTTTCTTCTGTACTATAAGTTAATATGTACACTTAAACCTGTCTCTTGATAACCAACATAGACAATGCTTTGTATTGAACTACTGTGCTGTATCTTACTATTTATTATTATTATTATTATTATTATTATTATTATTATTATTATTATTAATTAATTAATTAATTAATTAATTAATTAATTAATTAATTAATTTTGCGGACGCCTTTGACTCTAAACATTCTGCCAAAACGAATGCCCAAGAACAGGTGTGACTAACCCCTCCCATTTATTTAGTTACCTAACCACCTCTGCTCAGTATGCCAGTCCTACATCCTCACAAACAAAATGATACTGAAAGATAAAGGAAGTTTGCATATTTGGAACATGGGAGCCAGATTTAGACATGCAAGCAACTGATAGAGGGGTTCCCCCACAGATTTACTCAACAGAGCCTCCAGTGGGGGGTCATGCGTATTACACAAAACTAGACTCAACAAATAAACAGCTACCAAATAGGTTATCCTCCCAACCAGGGTTGCAGGAACTAGAGGTGCTGGGGGTGCAGCAGCACACTGCACGGCACCTTTTTATATTGCTCTTAAACACAGACGATTATAGACCAATCAGAGCTGACTCTCACAAAAGGGGCGGGACATTTTATAAATCACATGGTTACAATCTCGCGAGAGCTGGTTAGTAGTTGGAACACATTAGAAGTTTGTA
This sequence comes from Polyodon spathula, assembly GCF_017654505.1. Lineage (NCBI taxonomy): Eukaryota > Metazoa > Chordata > Actinopteri > Acipenseriformes > Polyodontidae > Polyodon > Polyodon spathula. The sequence goes on from NC_054540.1 coordinate 2,755,000, forward strand.
CACAGTAGAAAGAAATGTTCCCCAAAAAAGAATGTCTCAGCGGCACCACTTGCTAAAATCAGCTTGTCACGAAGCCACTAAGTGGGGGTGCTGCTTTTGTGGAGCAATACCAAAACACAAGTTACACAGTGATATTCTGGACGTGCTGGATTTCCATTCCCTCATGAAAAAAATACATCAGCATAACAGCAGAGCACATGTCAGTCCTTGGAGCCTCTGACTGCGCTTGTGTAGGATTAGTGCAAATGAAACTGTTCAACCTGTTTTTACAAGTCAACATTTCTAAACTGCACTGTTTCAGTGGATCATAACAGTATATGCTACTTTTTGATTTGTTTGCTTTCAAAGTTTTATGATAAGCATGTTGTAAACATGTTATCAAGGTCTGTGGTTAAAGACTGTTGTACTTAAATAGATAAACAAGTGTTAATGCTGCTTCATTTTATTACCATGTTCATCATAACAGCAGCTGAATGCATGGCTTCATTCATATACACGGGTCACAGTTTGGTTCAATGGCTTCAGCAACACATCGCATTGCTGCCAACACTACACTGAGTGCTAGCAGAACCAGATTCATAATGCTGGAATGAAGATTAGATACAAGCAGGTAGCATGAACATTGTAGTTTCTCCAATGGATTCTTATATATATATATATATATATATATATATATATATATATATATATATATATATATATATATATATATATATATTTATGTAAACTTCAATCTAATCATGACCAGGGATAACTTTTGCAAAAAGACTGTGCAAAGCAATACTCATGTCACCTTGAGCATTTGATAAGAAAGCATGGACTTTAGCAACCTAACTTTTTATGGTACTCTTTTCCTGGTTATTTTATCATATAATAAAAGTTTAAGATAAAAAAAAACATCTCTTTGTCAGCATAAAAACGTATGGATTTGATTGATTGCTTTGGAATTGTCCAAACAAGAGCCATGCCTTTTTTATCTATTGACATCATCCGCCTTTCACAGGATGGATTATACTATTCTCCTGTATTTATAGAGCAGCTTGCTACTGATAAAGAACAAGTACTGACTGGACTTCACGTGTTGCCTTGCCTTGAGTTAGGATTGTGCTTAACTTGTTCTAGGGCTGTGCGATATGTGCTTGCAAAGAATTTGCTACCATGCTGTTTAGTTTCATAGGCTAAGGTAAAGTAATCCAATATCATTGGTAATCGGGGTCTGTGAAGCCAGCCATATGTCTTTCAAATAATAAATAAACAAATTGAAAAACAAAATAAAATACAAATCAAGCCATCTGGTTTCCATGTAGATATTTTAAAATAAAAAAATCTAACATTGTGTTTTTTTTTTTTTTTTTTTGCTTATTTACTTGACAGCTAGTCATACACATGATTAACACATTAAACATAACAAATCAGACAGGAAATTAAACATTAATAAGACACTGAATGTTTTATGGATCGATCATATGGGCAATGTGCCCAAGTGGTCCAAATCACTGAAACAAGCGCTTGTCTGGAGAGTTCTAAGTGCCTGGACTGAACAGCCATTCTCATTGCATTCAGAGCACGTGACAGTGGGACTCATCAACTCTGGGCATGACCCCCCCCCTCCCCCCAGAAAAAGTCTTAAACACAATGCAGAAAAGCCAGGCTCATTTGCATGTGTGGTTTTAAACCTTTTAACCTCATCTCCTGTCACTGAATCCGTAACGGTAGTGCATCACACAACATTGTCCGTTACAGTATAGATAGCAGCAAGATAGTAACTATTATAATATGATAACTAAAAAATGCATGTGTTTGCAGTGCAGAATGTTGCCTTGCAGTTTTGATAGTACCAGAGTCACTTGAGGACAACGGGGAGCGCAGGGAAATGACTCTTTCAGTTAAAGACACATCATTCAAGCTGCAAGGTCTTGAGAACATGCTTCCTTTCAATAACAATAAATGTCACTGTGGTTATTTCATGCCCTCTGTCCGATTCAGAGAACCATTGCCTGGAGTGACCTAATGAAAGGAGAGGGAGTCAGCCTGCTATTTTTTTTATCTACCATCTAGTACAGCACAGTGATGAATCCCATGTCTTTTAATGATGCCTTTTCAGCATCATACCTGCAGAAGAAGTGCTCAGTACTCTTTCTATTGTTCTGCATTCTTTATTTATCCTGCTTGATTTTTTTTTTTATTTCATGACTTTTTATTTTACTAGCTCTATTATACGACAAATAATTAAAAAAAAAAAATCTTTATAGGCTGTGCTGTGGATATTTTCTAGGTTAAAGTGACACTTTATTCCTCTCAACTGCTATATTCCCCTTGTGTGTTTTGTTCAGAAATCTTGCACATCCTTTACTGTGTCTGCCTCCTCCATCTCCTCTTGATTGACTGGTTGCCCTGAGTTGAGAAGCAGTGTTCTATTTCTGAGCGAACAGCTCAACCCAGTGAAGCAGTGTTCTATTTCCGAGCGAACAGCTCAACCCAGTGAAGCAGTGTTCTAGTTCTGAGCGAACAGCTCAAGACAGTGAAGTAGTGTTCCATTTCTGAGCAGTGAACAGTGTTCTATTTCTCAAGCCAGTGAAGCAGTGTTCTATTTCTGAGCGAACAGCTCAACCCAGTGAAGCAGTGTTCTATTTCTGAGCGAACAGCTCAACCCAGTGAAGCAGTGTTCTATTTCTGAGCGAACAGCTCAACCCAGTGAAGCAGTGTTCTATTTCTGAGCGAACAGCTCAACCCAGTGAAGCAGTGTTCTATTTCTGAGCGAACAGCTCAACCCAGCGGTGTTCTATTTCTGAAGCTCAACCCAGTGAAGCAGTGTTCTATTTCTGAGCGAACAGCTCAACCCAGTGAAGCGGTGTTCTATTTCTGAGCGAACAGCTCAACCCAGTGAAGCAGTGTTCTATTTCTGAGCGAACAGCTCAACCCAATGAAGCAGTGTTCTAGTGTTCCATTTCTGAGCGAACAGCTCAACCCAGTGAAGCAGTGTTCTATTTCTGAGCGAACAGCTCAAGACAGTGAAGCAGTGTTCTATTTCTGAGCGAACAGCTCAACCCGGTGAAGCAGTGTTCTATTTCTGAGCGAACAGCTCAACCCAGTGAAGCAGTGTTCTAGTTCCGAGCGAACAGCTCAAGACAGTGAAGTAGTGTTCCATTTCTGAGCGAACAGCTCAACCCAGTGAAGCAGTGTTCCATTTCTGAGCGAACAGCTCAACCCAGTGAAGCAGTGTTCCATTTCTGAGCAAACAGCTCAACCCAGTGAAGCAGTGTTCTAGTTCTGAGCGAACAGCTCAAGACAGTGAAGTAGTGTTCCATTTCTGAGCGAACAACTCAACCCAGTGAAGCAGTGTTCTATTTCTGAGCGAACAGCTCAAGACAGTGAAGCAGTGTTCTATTTCTGAGCGAACAGCTCAACCCGGTGAAGCAGTGTTCTATTTCTGAGCGAACAGCTCAACCCAGTGAAGCAGTGTTCTAGTTCCGAGCGAACAGCTCAACCCAGTGAAGCAGTGTTCCATTTCTGAGCAAACAGCTCAACCCAGTGAAGCAGTGTTCCAGTTCCGAGTGAACAACTCAAGCCAGTTGTTAACCCATATCTAAAAGGCTGTCATGCTAGCTGTCTGATAATTCAATTGCCCACCACACTCAACCCTATTTTAACAGGCTCTTCTGTAGGGCAGTACAATATATAATTTATTGATGAAAGTATCTTTGCTAGGATTAGTGCACCCTTATCTTCCTTTGAGCTGTCCTTAGATCCTGTTGTTCATTGTTTTTATGGTTGTGGCTAATGGTAACACATGCTGTATGGAAAGCCATTGTTTGTTGGTAGGTTTTAACTATTCATTGATATGCATAATAAAAAGTGACCAGACAATGGAATACTTTAACCAAGTACCTACAGCCCGCGTCAGAAGGCTACTCTTTGCAGAATTTGTTTTACGTGTACATTGATTGGCCAAAAAAACAATAAACAAAATAAAAAATCCTCTAGTCAGCATGATATACACCTGTGTGAGATTCATGTGCAACTATTCAGCAGCAATCGTCCCTCGACTCGCACCGCATTGACCAACGTGTCCGTCAAGCTCTTGGTTGAAATTGCTACGCTTGTTGTCGACAACAGAAAGCACAACATGTGTGTTGTGTTGCAACAAGATGTTCTACAGTTATCCACATCCTAAAAACATTCAACACTGGACAAGAGACCCCTGTTTCCACTCAAACAATGCTACTATTATTAGTGTACTATATTATTCAAGCTCTAATGAACAGATAAACTAAATTGAGTTCTATCAAGCAGGCACTGCAGCGACTGCCAGGGAAACTCCAGTTACTGATGTACCCAGCCTTCATGCACTGAAACTTGGGATCAATGAGCACAGAAAACTGATGGTAGTGTTTTCAGTTTTAAAGCGTTAGTGGGAGAACAGAACTAAATCAATGGGGTTTATTTCAAACAGATCGATAAAGCCAGTAGCTGAATAACATATTCCTGCTTTTGTCTACATATAGAAGAAATACTTAAAAAACCTAAAATTAAACGACAAATGCTTCAACTAGAAGTCTGTTTCAGTGTCTTCAAAGTGCCTTAAATGTCTTTTACTATTGAGTGTTTATTGGCTGTGGCTGATACATATAGAATCAGTGTTTTATAACCAGAAAAACAAGTCATCATATAAGTATCCGTATGGAAATAAGCAACTTAAATATAATTGTCTAAACCGAATCATATATTTGTTACTGTGCAGAAACTTGCCTTCTAGATTCCTGTTCCATTATACAGCCTGGCATTAGAAGTCATTGTCAATGCATATTGAAGATACAGGGGCCTGCCATCAGAAACCTATTAAAACAAACACAGATGTTTGTTAAGGGTTCTATTCATTGATTTTGTGTAGTTATCTTTGCCAATAATTAAATCCTGACACATTTCAAATTGATGATTCTGTGTCCTAGATTTTAAGCAGCATGAGAACTATGGGTAGGAGAACTTGTCACCTTTCACTTTGGGACACACACCCTTCAAGTATATGGTGTCGATGGTGGTACCTTTTCTTTCTCTCCAAATGAATTTGGGCTCCAACAACCCTTGGAGTCAGTTTGCAGTATAGCTCAGGAGCCAACAGCAGTGGAGTGACAATGGAGCCACTTGACACAGCTTTGATGTTTCATGGCCTACTCTGTGGAAGGTTATGAAGCTTTAAACATCGTGCAAATGCTCATCATGTATTCATTTCCAATTGGTGCTGTCTAGCAAAGTCCAATTGAATCTGAGATTGACCTATAATGTGTGTATACTGTAGGAGTGTAAGAGAGGATAGAGAAAGCGGGAGGTTCGAGAGAGAGGTTACAAAACATGACCTTTTCCTTGCCAGGCCAAATGGTTGGCAGTAATCATTTTATAGGCTACTGTGGATTGAATACACAGCACTGTATATAGTTACCTTGAGGTGATTCCATGCTCAATTAAATCAAATTAAAATGAAGATCAATTAAAAAAAAACATTTAAAATTCCTATCCATGTTTTGCCTGGTTGATATCCCACTTGTATTGAACTTGTGTTTTTTAAATCTGTGCTTAAGGGATCTATTGTGATGCCTGCATAGAAGATGGTGTTTAGCTTCCATTCTTCATGCCAAGTAAACACACATATAGAATATGTAGATGGCAAAGCTCTTAAATGATATTCAAATGAAGAGCAAAAGAAGGTTATTTGAAGTCATCTGAATGACTATGAGCACCCATTGATACTGGCAGGAGCTTGAGTCATTGGATCGTGATACAGCACAGCTAAAACAACAACAGGCCCTGTTTGGTCAATGCTAATTGAAATTGAGCTTTCTTTTACCCATTGAACCAGAAGGTCAAGCGCGCTGGCCTGTGGTGCATAATAAACAGCTGTTAATTAGAGCATTGTTTACAAAGTAACGGATATTTTCCCCCTTATTATCTAAAACAATTGGTTACAAAGTTACAGTACAAACCCTATCATTTGCAATCATATTTTTTTTCAGAAAATGAGTCATTACTGCATTTAAATTGGTACAAATATTTCCGATATCTATCTATCTATCTATCTATCTATCTATCTATCTATCTATCTATCTATCTATCTATCTATCTATCTATATATCTATATATATATATCTATCTATATATATATATATATCTATATCTATCTATCTATATCTATCTATATATATATATATATATATATATATATATATATATATATATATATATATATATATATATATATATATAATGTTGCCACACTTTTACAAGTGATTATTGCAATTGCCCAAAACAATAATGATTGTCCCCTTACTTTCTTATGATGTTTGCAATAATTGGGAGGAGTTTTTTCTCTTCTTGATAAGTGTGTGCTTATGTGATAAGGCCTCAGTAAGTACTATGTAAATACACAGTAGTTAGAGACACATCAACTTCATATTACCTATGCAACACAATCAAAGAGAAATTCTAATAATTAGAACAAAAGCATGGCATTTTGTGCACAACAATAGGTATTGTTTTTTTCTGGATGGATGGATAGATGGAGAGAGCACTGCACTGAGAAGGATCTGCAGACAATGAGTCTATCAGGCCAGGCAGGGGTTTTGTAAAACAGTCAACCGCTTTTGCTTAATGAAGTCAGTATTGAATAAATATGGTTAACTCACCACAATGACTGTCTCAATTCTTATTTAATATCATGCATGTTAGTGAGCATTGGCTTCGGTCTAAAATGCATCAATTCCAACTTCCAAGCAGTCACAATAGCCAGGTGAGAACTTAGTGCCAATAAGGAAAGAAAGTAGTCCTAATGGAAATCTTGCTTAGGAAAACACTCAGATTTTGGCAGATTCTGAATTTTTGGGGGGATTTTTTTATTACGGTTTAGAGTGTGCTGACGTCAATTTCTCTCAAACCAGACAGAATTTGAGACAAAGAACAATAGAACAAAGAAACGGGCTGGTTCAGAACATCTGCTTTCGTTTGTTGTGGTTCCCTTGTCATGTCAACACAGGTAATCGACTGGCAGTACTGGGTTTCATGTAATGGAAACAAAATTATATGAAATGTCTTGATTTGCAGAAGAGTTTTGGAATTGTACCTGGATATGCATTTTTGAAAATAACCCAAATATGAGCTCTGTTCTTTGTTTTTACGTGCTCTGCTTGAGAGTCTTTTGGTAACACTTTACATTGTATTTAGTTACTTAGTAAACACACATGTACCTACACACAATTCAAACTGTATTATGCATAGTTACAATGTACACAATGTGTAAATTTTTGACTGGTTTTGGTGGACAATAAAATACTTTTGGACCAATTGTGTCTTTGTTTAGTATTTGCTGCCCAATATATGTGAACTGAGCTTTCAATACAGCAAGTGAAAAAGGAAAAGACGGTACTTGCACAGAATGATTTTAAGTTTGAGTCACAGTTGATGTGGTGATGTTCCAGCAGGCCTCTACTGTCTTCTAGAAGCACGCTAGAGCTGAAAGCTGATTGGCTCATGATACAGAATAATTTTCTAACTTGTATCATATATTGTTCTATCAGATGGAAATTGCGTCACATTAAGAAGAGCTGTGCAGTTTCCTTATACTTATTTAACTGCAGTATATACTATAATATAACAAAACTAAATTGTTTTAACATGAGAATGGAAGAATAACTTGTGGATCTGGATTTTATTAACGTGTGATGCCGTCTTATTCCTTTCTGTGGTTTCGTCACTAGATCTTCGTGGATTATTAATATATATATATATATATATATATATATATATATATATATATATATATATATATATGAGTGTGTGTGTGTGTGTGACCTATGCATCAGTTGCAGTGTCACTTACAACAATGTCTCACCTGAAAGATGCAGCACAAGGAGGTTAAGTGACTTGTTCAGGGTCACACAATGTGTCAGTGGCTGAACTGGGATTTGAACCTGGGGACTCCTGGAAAGGCTAATGGAAAGTTACACAGCAGTGTTCATCCTCTGAGTATCTACTGCAGGTCTCAATAATAGTTTGAAATATTTTCTACAGAACGAAATCAAATTGTTTTTCAGTCAAATTGTTATTCATATTTCTAAATATTCGAAATACATTTCTAAACCTTATGCTGTTGATTAATGATTAATTAATATTGCTATAATACATTAGTTTTGTCACTGAGTTCTTCCTGAGTTTCAGGTAACTATATTTAACTGGGTGGCTTTTACATGTTTAAACTTTACAGTGATTATTAGTCTCTTACTGATAATGAATGATCTCTCATTCAAACAATGCAACTCTTCTCAGAAATTTGTACTGTAATACTACAATAAAAATTAAATAAAACATTGTTGTATTTTATTCTGGACTTGCTGCCCCCACCCCACTTATTCTAACCTCTATATCTTACTGTAACAAAGTGCCCGCCCCTGTGTATATTATCTGCGTGTGGTGTGTTTAAATGTTGGTGTATAGACATTGGTACACGGGATATAAACGGGTCTGTGTAACACAGTGTTTAAAAATGATGTGTAAGGATTGCACAGCACTTCACGTGCAAGTAAAATGTAGTAATATGTGAGCACGGGGAATTGCACTTTATTAATTCACGTGCTGGGATTCAAGTGAATAATTAATTGGTAATTGAATCCCAGCACAATAGTATATATAGATGCACGTTGGCACATACTGGTGGTTGGGTGTTCGGTGAGCGGAGAACGGGATTGGAGACGGAGGAAATAAAAGTAGTAGTATAATATAATAATAATAACAACAACAAAGTATCTGCTCACCGTGTTTGTCAGTGTCTGTCCGTGCACCGTTTTGTTAAGTTTAGTCTGTTTTCGTTTGTCTATTTATTTTGGCGTAGAGTGCCGTGTCCTGTGTTTTCGTGTTTGTTAAACCTTTTATTTTGTATTAAACCGGCGCCAACAGGCGTCTTCATCACTTCATTTCATCCGTCCTGTGTTTTGTGTATTGCCTTACCTTTCCTGGTTCTGACGCCGCCCACTTCGGCCGTCTCTGTGACACGTGGTGTCAGAAGTGGGATAACAGCGCCTCCAAGCGTCAGACCAGGAGAGGTTTTTTTTTGTGTGGGAGAAAAAAAAAAAAAAAGGGGGCATCTTTGGATTACAAAAAAAAAAGAAAGAAAGGGGGAGAGCAGCAGGAGCTGCCTCTGCCTCCTTCACCGGCAGGAGCAGAGCAGCAGGAGCTGCCTCTGCCTCCGCCACCTCCACCGGCAGGAGCAGAGCAGCAGGAGCTGCCTCTGCCTCCGCCACCTCCACCGGCAGGAGCAGAGCAGCAGGAGCTGCCTCCGCCACCTCCACCGGCAGGAGCAGAGCAGCAGGAGCTGCCTCTGCCTCCGCCACCAGCAGAGGGTGAATGCCTGCTGGGTCCCTGTCCACCAGCAGAGGGTGAATGCCTGCTGGTATCACTTCCCCCACCAGCAGAGGGTGAATGCCTGCTGGTATCACTTCCCCCACCAGCAGAGGGTGAATGCCTGCTGGTATCACTTCCCCCACCAGCAGAGGGTGAATGCCTGCTGGTATCACTTCCCCCACCAGCAGAGGGTGAATGCCTGCTGGTATCACTTCCCCCACCAGCAGAGGGTGAATGCCTGCTGGTATCACTTCCCCCACCAGCAGAGGGTGAATGCCTGCTGGTATCACTTCCCCCACCAGCAGAGGGTGAATGCCTGCTGGTATCACTTCCCCCACCAGCAGAGGGTGAATGCCTGCTGGTATCACTTCCCCCACCATCACGAGGAGAGGAGCTGGAGCTTCCTCTGCCTCCACCTCCATCAGGGGGAGAGGAGCAGGAGCTGCCTCTCCCTGCACCACAAGGGCCAGGACTAGATGCTGGCGGTCCTCAGCAGCCCTTGCATAGGCTGCTGAGGGAAGCACGGGGAAGAACCTCCCGGCTGCAGTGGCCGAAAAGAGGGCCAACACCCGCACCCCAGCTTGTCCTGACTGCCAGCCTCGCTTCGCCCAAGGATGCCAGCCTCGCTTCGCCCAAGGATGCCAGCCTCGCTTCGCCCAAGGATGCCAGCCTCGCTTCGCCCAAGGATGCCAGCCTCGCTTCGCCCAAGGATGCCAGCCTCGCTTCGCCCAAGGATGCCAGCCTCGCTTCGCCCAAGGATGCCAGCCTCGCTTCGCCCAAGGATGCCAGCCTCGCTTCGCCCAAGGATGCCAGCCTCGCTTCGCCCAAGGATGCCTCTGCATCGCCTGGGGTTGCCCGCCGCTCTGCATCGCCTGGGGTTGCCCGCCGCTCTGCATCGCCTGGGGTTGCCCGCCGCTCTGCATCGCCTGGGGTTGCCCGCCGCTCCGCATCACAGCCGGAAGTACTGTGGCCGGAACCCCACGAAGGGGAGCTGCCGGCCACGAAGAAGGGGGAGGAGGTCTGGAGACCGCCAACCCCAGCAGCAGTTTCGCTGCCGGAGAAGGGGGAGGAGGTCTGGAGACCGCCAACCCCAGCAGCAGTTTCGCTGCCGGAGAAGGGGGAGGAGGTCTGGAGACCGCCAACCCCAGCAGCAGTTTCGCTGCCGGAGGAGGGGGAGGAGGTCTGGAGACCGCCAACCCCAGCAGCAGTTTCGCTGCCGGAGGAGGGGGAGGAGGTCTGGAGACCGCCAACCCCAGCAGCAGTTTCGCTGCCGGAGGAGGGGGAGGAGGTCTGGAGACCGCCAACCCCAGCAGCAGTTTCGCTGCCGGAGAAGGGGGAGGAGGTCTGGAGACCGCCAACCCCAGCAGCAGTTTCTCCGCCGGAGATCGTGGGGGAGGTCCGGAGACCTGCTCCCTCTGCAGTTTCTTCCCTGCAGGAAGAACGGTGGTTGAAGCCCCACCAAGGGGAGCTGCCGGCGCCGAAGGAGGGGGAAGGTCAGGAGACCACACCCCAAGCAGCCTTTCCGCTGCTAGGACTACCCTGGCAGGAGAATGCTACCCTGCTGACAGCATTACGACCTGTGGGCCCCTGGAAGCCTCTGGTCCTGGCCAAGGACTTTGGGCGGGACTTTTGGGCTTTTAAGGGGGGAGGTGGCCATTGAGGCCATGTGTGCTTTGCACAGGAGGGGGTATATGTAACAAAGTGCCCGCCCCTGTGTATATTATCTGTTATGTGTTGCGTGTGGTGTGTTTAAATGTTGGTGTATAGACATTGGTACACGGGATATAAACGGGTCTGTGTAACACGAGTGTTTAAAAATGTATATGTGTATTTAGGCACGAGGATTGCACAGCACTTCACGTGCAAGTAAAATGTAGTAATATGTGAGCACGGGGAATTGCACTTTATTAATTCACGTGCTGGGATTCAAGTGAATAATTAATTGGTAATTGAATCCCAGCACAATAGTATATATAGATGCACGTTGGCACATACTGGTGGTTGGGTGTTCGGTGAGCGGAGAACGGGATTGGAGACGGAGGAAATAAGGAAAGTAGTAGTAGTAATAATAATAACAACAACAACAACAAAGTATCCGCTCACCGTGTTTGTCAGTGTCTGTCCGTGCACCGTTGTGTTAAGTTTTGTAGTCTTTTCGTTTGTCTATTTATTTTGGCGTAGAGTGCCGTGTCCTGTGTGTTTCGTGTTTGTTAAACCTTTTATTTTGCATTAAACCGGCGCCAACAGGCGTCTTCATCACTTCATTTCATCTGTCCTGTGGTTTGTGTATTGCCTTACCTTTCCTGGTTCTGACGCCGCCCACTTCGGCCGTCTCTGTGACACTTACCCATGATGAAAATAAACTGTGCCTTAATATTTTATTTAGTTTCGTTGCTATAGCATTGTCAGAAAGCATTTAAGTTATTTAACTTAATTGTCTAGTTGTCTTAGTGGAGGTGCGCTTTTGCGCTTAAAGGCAGCAAAGGTAATTCACTCTCTATTTATATTATACTGTATCTGTTAAAAATCTTTCTTCACCCGGGTGGCTGTGGGCACTTGACCAGCCAGGGCCGATGCAGAAATGACATCAAATTCTAAGTTAATTCGGCATCTGCCCGCCGCAGCTGGGCACTTCGCCAACTGCCCGGGCATTACAGCAAGTTAAACGTCTTTCTTCGCCATCAGCCCGGGTTGCTGTAGGCAGTTGACAAACTGCCCTGGCAGGTGCCAAAATGACATCAAATTCAAAGCTAATTCGGCATCTGTCCACTGCAGCTTGGCACTTCACCAACTCCTCGGGCATTACGGCAACCGCCCAATTTCGGCAACAGTCAATAACATATAGAGAGATAGATAGATAGATAGATAGATAGATAGATAGATAGATAGATAGAGACAGATAGATAGACAGATCAATAGATAGATAGATAGATAATTAGAGACAGATAGATAGATAGATAGATAGATAGATAGATAGATAGATAGATAGATAGATAATATACAAGCTGATTTTTCCGACACTTAAGGTCAGAAATGGGAAAACGCTCTGACCTCTGGAGGGGTGGATATCAATGTGCCTCTTGATTTAAAAACAGAACTACATACTGTATCTAAGGCATATTTGGATCCCAAAGCATGGAAACCAGTATCAGGAAATAGCCATGTCAGATCAAAAGGTCAAAAAGAATGCTGCAATGTGTTAAAAATCATTGAAATACAAATAAATATCCATTGATACAAATAAATATCTCTTGAAATACAAATAAATATCCATTGATACAAATAAATATCCATTGATACAAATAAATGTCCATTGAAATGCAAATAAATATCCATTGATACAAATAAATATCCATTGAAATACAAATAAATATCCATTGATACAAATAAATATCCATTGATACAAACAAATATCCATTGAAATGCAAATATCCATTGATACAAATAAATATCCATTGATACAAATAAATATCCATTGAAATACAAATAAATATCCATTGATACAAATAAATATCCATTGAAATGCAAATAAATATCCATTGATACAAATAAATATCCATTGATACAAATAAATATCCATTGATACAAATAAATATCCATTGAAATACAAATAAATATCCATTGATACAAATAAATATCCATTGATACAAATAAATATCCATTGTGGTCGCGGTTGTGGCCTCTCATTTAGCCTTCATTCAAACCTGAATAGAAGAGCAATCAACGGTAAAATAAGATGTTATAACAATAATATAACAATAAGATGTTATCCTTTTCTTCCGACCACAGTTTCAATGGCTTTTGATACAAACATCACAAGAGGGTTTGGGAAAGTTGTATTATCAGAAAAGGAGTGAGCAATAGAATGTCATTCAACCCAACGATAGCATCAGCATTCTTTTGAATTAAGCGATTTATGAGGTTTGTTTATTACTTTCAGGAAAAACATTGTACACCTTTTAAAGGCTTGATAACCCTACCCGAGTCAGTGACGCCTCTTTGGGAAAGGCTTGTGATCTTTTGCAGAGTATATTTGGAGGACAGTGGTGTTTCCAAACAAGATCCCAATCAACACACCATATGGCTTGCTTAGGTTGGAGGCGTTTAAACAAATATCAGTTATAGTTATGATATATGTATGAACTTTTTGGCTGAATGGCCGTCAATTCAAGTTTTGTAGTACAGATTAAATAGCACAAAGCCACAAAGCCGTGATAACGATTTTACAAGGCAAGTTAATAAACAGCTCAGACTGTCAGTAATCTGCCAGTGGTTTACAGCTTGTCAATATCAGCAGTGGAGGGGTTGTTAAAGTTATTCAGTGAAAAAGATAGAAGCGTTGATGATGTCGCCGCATTGATTTTCTCACACGGTGTTCCACAACAACTATGTTAAAGAGGAGAGAATGGCTCAGTACTGTACATGCTAAAGCATCACTGTGTAAATCATTCTGTTCTGAAGGCAGGCTGGATGTGGATCTCGTATTCCAGTGTTCCTCAAACTTGGGGGTGCTCCCCTCATGGGGGGCACAGAATGCATCCTGTGGGGCCGTGTGAAGGTTCAGGATTTAAAAAGATAACAATAATTACTAACTAATTAATGTTATTATGCATAGTTATAATATACTTAATGCATACATCTTTTTACACAACATATATGTAAGTACACGATTGTATCAGAAAAGGGTTAGGTTTAAAACTAGGGTTAGTGGGGTTAAGTTTAGGGTTAATTTACGGATAGTATTATGGTTATATCATGCAAATAAATAAACACTAGTACATTGTACCTATGCTTAATAACATTGTAACTACAGTATGTACAAGTACAAATGTATTTACTAAGAAACTACTATGTAAGTACACAGTAATTAGAGACACGTAATGTAAAGTGTTACCATTTGTTGCAAGTCTATTTTCATCATGACTGTGTTTTCTAGTCTGGCATCTGTGCTGCTCTATTACAGCAGACAAGACTAGTACTGCCCCAGGTGACATGTTCACTCAAAGATAATATAGTTTGTCGTTTACTGGCATTGTTGTGATCTAAACACAGTTGAGTCCAGGACTTGGTACACACTGCTGCCAGTTTTTAACTATAAAAAGGATAGGAAAGAGCCAAGGAAAGACACCTGCCTATAACGAGGAACCTGAGAGATGGACGGCAGTTGGGGGTGTGGTTGCATTTGTATTGTCCTAAAAAAAAATCCTAGTTAGTTAACTGAATGGAGCCCAAAGTGTCCTGATTGCAAGTTAACTTCTATAACTGAGGAATCTGGATCACATTTTTTTTTTCCAATACCTCAACTGGCACTTTATTTAAGCTTATGAATCTCAAAAACAACATGTAGCTAACTTCACTGTCAAACACAGGTCCCTCCTTTATTGTTTCAAGTTTTCCTTTTGTTTTTGTACATAAAAGTGTGCTCTGGCGCTAAAACATATTTCATTTTCATTTGTGTGATTCCTGCTTCCCTTCAAAAATTATAATTGCAGTACATGCTGTCTGTATATGAGAAGGTCCACTGTCCGTTAATATCTATAGCCAGCTAAATAACCCAGTCCTGATGATATTAATGAAAACAAAAGAAAAGAAAACCAAGGAACAGACACTATCCACAGTGGGTTTAATCCAAGTTTCAAGGCAGTGTTTAAAAGATTCAGCTGTCTGACTGCCAGTGTTGCTGCCACCCCAAAACCAAGACACAAAATAACATGTTCCAGGGTCACCTGCTGCTTGACTAATTAGATAACTACCAATTCATCCTATCCAAGCAAATACAAACTCAATGTCGTTACAGATAACAATTAGCCCTTTCACAAAGAAATATATAAAGTATGCAAATACACCCCCCCCAACATAAGCTCTAGTTCATTTCACATATCGACAGAGTGGAAAGACATTCTCAAGGTAACAAATCTGAACTCCTTCTAGTAGGATCTAAAACTTAACTTAAGAATCTAAATATAGCTGCCCTGAACCTTGGAAACTGTCTGCTGCTGCCTTTCCCCACAGTACGAAGCCTTGGTATACTTTTTGACAAAAACCTCTTCTTTGATGCCCACATGTCCTCTGTTGTCAATCTTCCTTCTACCATCATTGAAACATCTCCAAAGTCCATCCCTACCTTTCCCTCCAAGATGCAGCGATACTTTGTCATGCATTTGTTTCCTCTCGACTCGACTACTGCAGCTCTCTATATGGTGGTCTCCCAGCATGCACCATAAACCGACTGCAGCTAGTTCAGAATGCCGCTACCAGAATCCTTAATAGATGTAAAAATCGTGATCACATCATCCCCCATCTTGCCCAGCTGCAGTGGCTACCTTTAAAGTTCAGGATTATTTTCAAAACTCTCCTGCTCACCTACAATGCCCTTCATCACACAGGTCCCGAGTACCTCCTCTTTCCACCTTGCTTTCCATGTGCTTTAAGCCTGATATCTGCTATTAGCTGCTCTGTTATTGCTACTATTTCACATATTATGCACTTTCCACTGTATTTAATGTACTATTTCATGTATTATGCTGTTATCATGTATTATGTTTTTTTATTGTTAATAACTGTATATCATGTATTATGCATTTCTCTGTATTTTAAGTATTATAGATTTTCTTGTTACTGAATCTTGTAAAGCACTTTATGATGGTGGTCCACCCTGAAAGGAGCTATATAAAATAAAGATTGATTGATTGATTGAAGGTGTGAGGATGTGTGTGCCTGAACTTTAAAGAACCCTCTAGTCAACAAACTGGTACACTACTGAAATGAAAACATGTAGCAAACAGTCATCTAGAAATATATATTTTAGTGTACGCTTTACATTAAGCATCTCTGATTGCTGTGTATTTATATAGTAGTTCCCTAGTTAATACATCTTTATTAGTCTTTCATAGTGGACCACCATCACAAGTCGCTTTACAGAGGCAGGCACTGAACTGTGCATTATATGCAGAGTCACTTACAATAGGACATTGATTTAACATCTCATCCGCAGGGTGGAGGGGGTTAAATGACTTGCTCGGGGTCACATATTGAGTGGCAGAGGTGGAATTTGAACTGGTGACCTTCTGGTTACAAGCCCTGGACTTTAGTAAGGGAAGTGAAAAAAAACATTTGAAACTACTTATTCTTCAGTGAGGATCACGTAGCATGGCAGCCAAGCTGGACGTAATCTAGTGACCTTTAGCAGGACTCCAAAAAATGCGTCTCCCAATGATAAGCTATCTGTGGCAGGAAAGCTAAAAGCATGTGGTTTGTATTGTTGGCTGGGCTGTCAGACTGGGCCTCGGAGAGATAGGATCTAAGCATTTAACATTGCAAGGAACTTTTTAAAAAGCACAATCCCTCGGAGAGTCTGTTGCAAGGGTGGGAAAGCAGTGGTTGGATTGTTCCCAATATCTTTGCTGAACATAGTCTGCCGCCCGGAGAGCTGAAATCCCCATGCTTGATGCACAGTCTTGCCTCTTACATTTTTTTTTATACAGTCAATATCGTATCCCGTTTCCTTCATCTAGCAGTCCTGGGTTCTGTAGCCACTGACAGGCAATGCCGCCAGGAAGGCATGTTAATTAAGTGGGCTTTGGATCCCTTGGGTGCAGGCATCAAATCAATGAGAGAAGAAGAATAATGATCTTCCTCATAAGCACAGGGCTTGCAGAGGAACACAGATCAGTGTTAAGGTTGAGTTATTGTCTTTATTGTATTGTTTCCTGGTGTTCTAGTCATTCTAAGAAAAGCACAGGCATCTGTATGTACACATATGACAGTTTCACTCTGAAATTAGTGAAGCAATTCAAATAGATACCAAACTGGATTGTAAGCCAGACAGGTAACAATT
The DNA here is from genome assembly GCF_017654505.1 of Polyodon spathula. Classification (NCBI taxonomy): domain Eukaryota; kingdom Metazoa; phylum Chordata; class Actinopteri; order Acipenseriformes; family Polyodontidae; genus Polyodon; species Polyodon spathula. The sequence continues at coordinate 2,772,221 of NC_054540.1, forward strand.
CCTAAAGCTCAAAGAAGTGCAAAATATGTTTTTCTAATTAAGTCCTGTTCTATAACAATTTTTTTTAGGTATATTTCTTTTAAAATCACTGTTTTTGACACATCTCCTTTATCCAGTTTGCCATTCTACTCCCAGCCTCTTTAAAGGATCTGTTTACCTGTAATGTGTAATTTATAAACCTGAGAGGATTAACTAAAAATAGGTTTGCTATACGCTCTCCCGTTCCTTGGATTCATACCCTTCAAGTTAGACAGAATGTATTAACACTAGAAAAGGGATTAGGTGAAACCCTTGTCTTTCCATCTTTGGATGAATACACAGTTTAGGCTTTACTAATACGGCTCTGAGTGTTACATCTTCTAAGCAATCATTATAAAGTAAATTGTAATTACTTCTTGTAACTCACACCTGCAGGATTAATACATAAAACACAGAGCTGTGCTGCTTTAATGTGTTGAAAGTAATCACTATAATAAAGTAGTGGTAACAGAGGTTTGTTAAAATCAATACTCTAATCTCTTGGAGGCAGTGGCTTGAGTGCTCCAAAGCATGTCACATTTTCCTGTGAACTTCTGTCACGTTTATTTGTCATTCATGGGTAACATTAGCGACAATAGCTCCTCAAATACTCAGGTAATATACAAACAAATCCAGCAAACAAACAACATTAAAATAAAACAGTGTTTGAGAATTAAAAGAACAAACAAAAACTTTATAATAGACTCTATAACTGTTTATATGTTGATCAAAAAAGTGTTATACGAACATAATGTAATGAAATAGTTGATAGGAACAAAGACTCACTTTGGCTTTAAAAACTCCTGACTTGGTTGTTTCACATTTTGAAGGGTATGTTAGAAATGATCTTTGCCACATCCCATGTAGACCCAATTGTTTTATTGTGAGTGCCACGAAGTTTAAACAATATCATCTTTTAATATTTATCACAGCTAATAATTCTTAACGACACACTGAGGATGCTGAGGACAGCCGCTTGAGATCCAAACATGTTCCTTTTTACTTTTAACCCCCACAGTCAATGAATAAAGAAATTCTGACATTCTGAAATTTTGTTTATTGATTACTGTGAGGTTGATGCATCTAATTTGTAGAACTTAAAGTTTAAATTAAGCACAAGGATATATGAGCTTTCAAAATACATTCCAGTGGAATGAGCTGTGAGAATGTCTAAAGGTAAAACGCACTTTTTAAGATAAGCAAAGTTTCAGTCAGACATACTCATGGATCTGTTTGTTACTACAATATTCTGGACTTCACCCTGAATTTCAACCCCATTGGCGCTGTAGTCAATAAGAAGCAATCGCTGATAAAACAACACAATATCCATTTGAGATTACAGGCCTGGGAACACTGCGGATGTCATTCTCTGTGACAGAGCCGAGCATTGCATCAGAATGATACTAGGCTGCACTGGAGGATTGTCAGAAGTTACTAATGTATTGCAGTCCTGGCATGGGGAGCCTTCCTCTGGGCTTTGTTTTATATGGAATCTGAATAACTGTTTTCTGCCAAACTAACAAACAAGCATAAATACTGACTTTCAACATAAACAATCTGTATAAACATTGGACTAGAGGGCTGTAACACATTGAAAGACATTTCCATCAGAAATAACTCTTTTCTTTGCTGATGATTCTCTGAGGTGAAAAGTGAATGTCTCAGTGCATAAGAGATAATGGAGTACTGGTAAGGTGCAATATATATCATGTGCTTTTACTGTAGATGGTGCTGTTTATACCTTGTAATGAAATGAAAGTAATGTTTAAAGTGCTGTAAACTTTCCTGTTAGAATGTTCTACTGCTAGAACAAAGCCATCAATAATATGGCTCAATTATTCAATTCTGAGAAAATGCAGGACGACTTGTTCATTTTTAATGTAGGTGTTTAAAATATATTTATGTGAAATAAGACTAATGTGTTAACCTCCCTTTCATTTTGCTTAATGAAAACAAACATTTGAGCTAATTTATCAAGGTCTGTATGCCAAAATGAAAAAATAAAATAATCTGTTCAACGTTAATTTAGCAAAGGTTTTGTAACTACTTTTGTAATTTTAACATACTTTACAAAACATGTTACACTTTGTTGTCACGCTGTGAAGACGTCTGTTCTGAAAATAACATTCATCTACAAGAAGAAAAACCCCTTTGTGAAGTGATTTTTGCTGCTGTAGCATAAAATGCAAATCAATCCGATTACAACGGCAATGATAGTCAATTTAAACTAAAAAGGCTAAAAGCAGGCCTGAAACAAGGATTTGAATTGCTTTCAGTCTTTCAATTGTTAACTCTATGTATTGCAATGTGTACATAGTTAACCCAGTGACTTTAATCATGTAAGTGTTTTCATCACCTCAACATGCTCTCCATTTAGGGTTTACACTGTGTGCAGACTCATTGAGATGGTTCATTACCTCAACATGCTCTCCATTTAGGGTTTACACTGTGTGCAGACTCATTGAGATGGTTCATCGCCTCAACATGCTCTCCATTTAGGGTTTACACTGTGTGCAGACTCATTGAGACGGTTCATCACCTCAACATGCTCTCCATTTAGGGTTTACACTGTGTGCAGACTCATTGAGACGGTTCATCACCTCAACATGCTCTCCATTTAGGGTTTACACTGTGTGCAGACTCATTGAGACGGTTTGGTTATATGACTGATCCAACAGGAATCTCTCTGTTTGGGAGCGCAAACACGTACTTTTACTGCAGAGGGTGTATTTTTGATAAGCTCCTGGTGATTAAAGTGCTTGTGGCTTCTCTTGGATAGGACTCACCATAATCCATCAAATGAAAAACAAACTGTACCTCGCAAGTGGCTGTGTTAACATTGTGAGCTTTTAAATAAAATACAAAAATGTGACCTTTATTTAACTAAGAAAGTCCCATTGAGACTGAAACCTCTTTTTCTAGGGAGACATTGTCAAGAAGGTGGAATATAATACAACAAAACAGAACACAAATTCAAATGAACACAAGCAATACAAACAAGTTCATCACATTACAAAAAACAAGTTAGGAGCATCACCCATAACAAAAACATGTCTCAGCTATATATATATATATATATATATATATATATATATATATATATATATATATATATATATATATATATAAAACTCCTTTAAAGAAATCAAAACAGTACATTTCAGTTTTCCTGAAGTTTATTCTGAGACTATGGAGCAAAAAAACTGAATGCCTTTTTTTTTTTTTCCAAATTCTGTATGAACTTTAGGAACTGAGAAACTTAGAACAGTCTGATCAGCCAAGCTATATAAATCCCAATGATTAGCAGAACAATCCAATGCACAATGATGCAAAGGATCCAGCTGTCTCGGGACCATGGCCGTAGGTAATAACGCCTGTGTACTCTTCTGAAATAAGGTATAGCATGGTCTAGGGTATATAGTAAAAAAGTAGATGAAGTCAACAGAGCTGAAACATCATCTATAAACTTCAAAAGCTCAATCAAAAGGTAAAACTACAGCATTTCATCTCGTGCCTTCTTCAGCCTACTTGACTGAATCATCATTTTTCTTGTGAATGGATGATAGTGCTTTTAGTCTCAAGTCTATTTATGTGGAAAGAACAACAGTGGTGAAATGTATGTACAAAAAACAGTTTTGGGTTTCTAAAACAGTTGTACAGGTATCTATTCCATCATTCATATTCCACTGTGGACAGTTTATATGCAAGAAATTATCTACCTAAATATGCTGTTTTGTGTATTGCAAGGTTCAGTGCATGCTGTTTGAAGCAATCGTTTATGCTAATTGTTGTACTGCTGGATAAAAAGTCATTCCTAAAGAAAAAGAAAATACATGTTTTTTTTTTTTTTATTGAAAACATGAACCGGCACGGTCAGTCTTTGCTAAATAAAATTCGATAATGCAGTTGGTTCAAATTGCCATTATAGGGTAAATTCCACTTTAAAACTCCTGTAAAAACAAATGCTAAACATTCAGTTCTTAGGCAACTGGAAACAGGCTAACATACTGCATGTGAAACAGATCATTAGCATAATGTTCAAAGCACTACGTTTCAAAAGCTCTCTTATATATAAAAAGATTGTCTGTCAGAGACACTCAGTAAACTGGAGCCTTACTAAGATTTCTATGGTTAAGATGGCCACTTCATTGTGCATTCACCTGCTCCTAGCCTCACGCATTTCCTGGGTACTGTGTAGCTGTATAAGCACAAAAGAGGGAGAGATGAGTGATGTGAGGCTCTATTCAACACACACATTTCTTTCATGGTCTTGTGTACAGTACCAATGACCAAAGCACCATCAGATGTATTTGAAAAACATCAAGTGCTGGCAATGAGGGATGAATCACACTGTGCACTAACAAAGCGTGTGTCTGTTTGTGTGTGTGTGTGTGTGTGTGTGTGTGTGTGTGTGTGTGTGTGTGTGTGTGTGTGTGTGTGTGTGTGTGTGTGTGTGCGTGTGTTGTTTAAATGCAATTTGTATTTGGACATCCTCAGGGGATTTTTTGCCCTTGTTCCCTCTAGACATTCTTTACATTTTCCCCAACTGCAGCCTTTTTGTAATGACTTTATTTCAGTCCATGTTGGTTACTGGGGTTCTAGGTTGGTGTATTAATTTATACAGTAGATAGCAATTATACACAAATGTGATACATAGTGGTGGTGATCTTTGACTCATGTGTGATGTCCAGTTGCAGATCCATTCATTTCATTGCTAAACTTGTACCCTCCCTATGCACACTGCCTAGACAATGAGCAATCAGATCCATGAATTCCATTGTTAAACTTGTACCCTCCCTATTCACACTGCCTAGACAATGAGCAATCAGATCCATCCAGGTAGTATATTGTTTCACTGGTCTCCAGCAAGGGCAGTCAATCATTAAGAAATTGTTCTTGTGATGGAGTGGAAGTGCCACGTTTGCAGACCCCTGGATTAGAGCACTTGTTGCATACAGAGTTGTTCCAGTGTGAATGGCCATGCAGCTAAGTTGTGTGTGCAGCATAAGAAAGATGAGGGCCTCCTTGCTAGAGAAATATATAGGATACCACCATCCTCCCTTCCTGCATTAAGCAAACTGGTGGTTCTTGCAGGAAAGCTACTTAAAAAACTTTTTGCATGATATATGTAAGTACACAATTGTATCAGTAATTGTAACACTTGTACAGTTCATCAGCAGTCACAAAGGCAGTCAGCCAAAACATTTCTAACTAGCTGGGATAATATTTTAAACAGCAGTAGTTTTTTTTTAAATGCTGTTTTAAATTAAGTATACACTAGATTTTCAATGCTATTTACTCAATCATCATTACAAATTTTTTTTCTAAAAGGAATAATAATAATAATAATAATAATAATAATAATAATAATAATAATAATAATAATAATAATAATAATAATAATAATAAATGCTCAGTGCTACCTGTTAGTCCCAAAATTAAATGTCTGAGTTGTTTAGTTCTGATTAGTAACTTTGATATAAATTTTTTGTGTATTTTTTCATTCTGAAAAAAAACCCCAAATGATTCTGAATAAATACTGTAGCTTTAAAAATCAAACCCATGCGTCTGTCCTCCTTAAAAAACAGACCGCTGACAAATTGACTGCTTTGAACTTAGTTATGTCAATCAATCTCAATTGCTAGACTGAGATTCAGAGCCTCAGGCCAGTGGAGTTGTGTAGTGGCATGACTGTCTTGAGACTATCCGTCTTCGTTAAGGAAAATCTATACATGATGCAGGCAGGACTTCATCAATTGCATTTACCGTCTCGACAGCAATTACCAGGAATTATCACTGGATAATTCCATGGGTCACCCGGTTGACCATTTTAATTTGAGTTAATAACAGCATTATGTTCCTGAACATACACTCCATCAATGACCCTATTGAAAATGAGGCTCTGGTTTGCCGATCTCAGTTTCAGCTGCTTGTTGTTCTTTTTGAGCTAGATAGATTAAGCACAGAATACACAACCAATCTGGAAATCATGGACGAGATAGGTCATAGGTCAACATGCTGTAACATACCTCAGGTCAAAACCAGGATAATGTTATTGCTAATGGAACAAGTTGCTCAACTCACAGCCAAGTCAGTCAGCACATGTTGTTCCTTCCTGTCCCCCCAGCTAAATAAGGGGCTGTCACAATTGATATATGCCTTAAAGAAAGGCTTGATTGGTACAATGAATCTTAATTAGGCCTTTGTAACCCGACAGGAATATATTAATGATATGACTTGTTTCCAGTCTTTACATGTGACCCTCCGAACACACCCTCATTCTTTCGTAGGGAGCAGTAAGAAGTGAAAAGTGTGTGTTTTTTTGTTGTTTTTTTTTTAAGTGATTTTGATATGTTTTTGCTAATGGTCAAGCAGACAAGAAGAAATCACAAAAAACAGCAAAGTTCAAAGTTGCTCACTTCTATTTATAAAACAAATAAATAAACATAATACTTCAAATAAAAAAAAAAAAAAAAAAACAACAGCATCTTTTCCACTTCAGTTGCCAGGAGACTAGCCATTCCATTCCATACAGGTGGCCAGCTGCATTCTCACATGGCTGTCAATCCTGCCTGTTTGAAGAGAACTAAATAGAATGCAGGAAATGTCCCCAACCCCTGCCCCAATGCACAACTTGCTGCACGATAATAAGATCTTTACAATGTTCAGACCCTTTGTCCTGCTACAGTACTGTAGAGGTTAAACGGCTCAGTAAATTGCCCACTATTGCCAATAACCAGCCACACGTTAGATGTAGGATGGTAGCAGGAGCACTAGCAACCCCAATGAGCAATAGTAATTCATTCCATGAGGAGGACACTGATAGATGACACATGAGAAAGAATCTAACATCAGAGCCACATGACATGACAAAGCAGGAATATGTGATAACAATCTTGTAGAAGCACTGAGTGAGAAGATCACAGTTCAAGATTATGACGATAGTGAAATTGAATTTTTCATAAATGCTGTATCCTCACAAAGGCAAGGTGAATGGTCCTGTAGCACAGTGGTTAACTGTGTGCAGGTGCAGGAATGCAGCATTGATTAATAAACAGACAGACCATGGTAATCCAGGTGCAATGTAAATAATAACAGTGATAAGCAATACCGCAGTGGGTATTGCTTTATTGGTAATCCACGGGTTGGTCCCGAAATAATAACAGCCCTGTTCTTAGACACCCACATGTAACACAAAACACAAACACAAGTCCACAGTGTGTGCTAAAGTGCTTGTGGTGTAAATACAGTGTAAATGCAGTGATGTCCGGGTTTGTGCTGGCCTCTGGCGACAGCTCCGGACCATGATAGCCGTCTACTAATAATAATGACAGTAACAATTAGCGACAAACAAAACACTCACAGTACGATAAACACAAATACGGGTCCTTACGGGTCTTTCTTAATCATCAACAAAGGAACGGATTATGTCGCTTCGTCCCCTTTTTGTACTGTCACACATGACCCATTGGTAAACAATTGCAGCTGCTCCTCCAATCCGTGGCTGCCACATCATTTCCTTTCCGGGTCGATGAGTTAGTGCACCGAAGCTCCACCCACTTTCTTAATGACCAACATCCTTTTTTAACCGTGGGAATGAATTGTCAGGCCAACCAGTCCAGGGTACTCTGTTCCCATTACTTAGCGCCCTCACAGGTCAGGAGGGAGATTTACCACCAAGAATCATTCTGTCTCTGTCACAGGTCCTCACTCGTACCTGCTTGTTTAAAATGAAGTCTAGCAAGACTTATCTTGAAACTGGTGGTTGCTGCTATTAGTCAGGGTGACGAAGCTATCACATTTTATTATCTTCCAATACCGGTAAAGCTGGACCTGTCTTCTCTTCACAAACAAGCACAGGAGCAACAAAGACTGTTTCCGTATTTTGAAAAATGTTTATTTCACCTTGCTTTCGTGAAACACAGAAAAAATATATAAATACAAAAGCTGTAAATCACCTTTCTCTCACCTTTTATTTATCGCAAGTCACCGTGTTTATACCCCTCTGTTTAACATTTCCCTGCCTGTATGCAAACAAAACTGCTTGTATTCTCCTGGCTTTGTGGCACTCTCCCACACCGAACTCGGCACTCCAGCTTTTCAAATGAATACATGTTGGGACAGATTTATTAAGGTCTTTACATGAAAGTGAAGTTTGCATCAAGAAAAATAAAAGTGTTCATGCAGCATAGCCAGTAACACACAACGTAGTAAACCCTAGGAGTTGTGTGCTGATTGTTTCTTGGTGTAAAGGCCTGATACAGCAGAGCTAACCCAAACTTTGTACCAGTGTCTCAATTATGGTACATTCAATTTTACTAAAATATAATCCTTTGTATCTGCTCACTGCATTCTTCCATAGGAAATTACCTTTCTTTACACTGTCAATAAGGCATTGCTTTTAATACAGTAACACAAGATTTCACACCCCATGTTAATCAATCAGCCACACAGGCATGCTTCCGTTACTGCTTGCAGCAGCAGGAGGTTATAAATGACATAATCAAGAGCTTGTGTAGCTCAGGAATATATATAATATAATATAATTTCATGTTTTACAAGAAAATGCACATAATGTATTGTATCGTACTTATCAAAATCTCTATAACCTTACGGGAAATATAAATGGTTCAATTTTCATATGGTGGGGCCCTAGTTAGAGTCATGAACATGCATATGGTTTCCAGGTGAATTTAGCCCATTCCAATATATGGTATATTGTAGTATATTATATGCAGTGACCACTGGTGACAAGAAACATGCATTTCTATCCTTGTAACACTGCTGGTGATAACCATGTTACTACACTGTCTGCCAAATCTGCATTTAACATTTCAAGCATTGACTTTTCTGTGGCTCATTTAAGATCATTGCTGAACCAAACATAATTTGTGCTCACTGCAAATCTCCAGAAAGACTGCAGCCATAACACTATGCAACACAATTTTTGTTCCTGGGTAGTAAGTGTTATTTCCTAATTGCTTATGCCTCAAAAGTATAGAATGGCTATTATTCTTCCAAAAAACTTTACTTTTGTGACCAGGATAGTGATATTTCAAAATTTCACTATTTCCAATGGGAAAACGGGCAAATGTGTGTCTTTTCGTTCACATAAAGTCAGAAAAAAACAACATATGAATCCAAATTAACATGTATTTATACTAAAGTAATACAAAAATGACTAAAAAAGACTTAGAAGTGAGTAGTTTTTCGAGATTTACGATTATACTGTGTAATTAGGTGACTCCATGTTCCAACAATGTGGGGCATGCTGTGAACAATGTTTCTTAATTTACACAAGCAGCAGTGTTGTAGTTAAACAGTTTGACCTGCAATGAAGTCATCAATTATAAAACAGGCCCTGCTCCTGAGATGCCGTTAAGTGCTTATTAGGAAGAGGATTGGCAGCTGGGAAAATACTTGCAGTGATATTCCACGTGTGTGAAAGTGACGAGAGAAAGGGAGGAAATGAAAGGGGAGTGTGCTGGGAAAAAGCATGAATAGGGTTAAGAACAGAGCTTTCTCCTAAGAGTCCTGGAAGAGCACAATTCAGAAGTACTAAAACACAAACACTATGCATTCTCTTGTATGTTTATGCCACATACAGTCTGTTTCTGTAGAACCTGTTGCATTTTAAACATTTAGAATGCTTTGTTATTGACATTCTGGGTGCTGAGTTCTACCCTATCAATGAAATTATATGTATAGTTACTGCTAATAGGTTCCAGTTGTTATCGTTACTTTTTAAAATATCTGTATCATTAACTTTGAAAAGAAACAATAAGCAATGTACTGCAAAACGTAACAGTGTGCACTCACATGATCTTCATGGCATTTTCTCTTCATGGAGCAATTATAAAACATTGCATTCTGTGGTGTGCTTTCAGATTCAGAAAGCATTGCGATGAACTTCACGGTGTATAGGACAAAGGTAGAGACCTTGATTATTAAATAAAATTTGCCTGTGCCTTTAAAGATGTACTGCACCTCGGTGAACTGAAACGCCAGTACTTTTCTGAACTAGCTCTGATTCCATTGTTTTACAATGCTGCTCGTCATTCTGTTTTCATTTACAATGGCCATAACTTTCAAAATGTTCAATAGCATAAATTATACAGGATTCATAAGCCATTAAGCATTGGCCAAGACTATCTATCACTAGTATAGTTGTTTACAATATTCAAAAAAATCTGCCCATGACTAACAGCCATTCCCAGCCAACACAAACAGCTGATATTTGCTAATCAATCATTTTGGCCTCAAAGCTTTTTTTAAGTAACAGTCTGTTGTAAAGGTCAGTGAATCTGCTTATTTTAGTGTAGTTACTGTATTACTGTATATTCATTTTGCTGTCAGTTCTTGTTTTGAATGACTGCTTGTAAATACAGGAGACTATTCCTGCCGTGTTCTGCAGTATTTACTAGGACACAAAGTTGCAAACAGTTTTCTCAGGTAATTATCAAGTAATTACTTTCAAGGAGGTTTAAATAGTAATTACATAGCTGTGAGATATCATGGCACAGATATCAAATTACAGTTACCCTGTACTTTACAGGAGTTCCAGTAGTTTGGATACAGGGAGGGGTTTGCAGGAGTTCCAGTAGTTTGGATACAGGGAGGGGTTTGCAGGAGTTCCAGTAGTTTGGATACAGGGAGGGGTTTGCAGGAGTTCCAGTAGTTTGGATACAGGGAGGGGTTTGCAGGAGTTCCAGTAGTTTGGATACAGGGAGGGGTTTGCAGGAGTTCCAGTAGTTTGGATACAGGGAGGGGTTTGCAGGAGTTCCAGTAGTTTGGATACAGGGAGGGGTTTGCAGGAGTTCCAGTAGTTTGGATACAGGGAGGGGTTTGCAGGAGTTCCAGTAGTTTGGATACAGGGAGGGGTTTGCAGGAGTTCCAGTAGTTTGGATACAGGGAGGGGTTTGCAGGAGTTCCAGTAGTTTGGATACAGGGAGGGGTTTGCAGGAGTTCCAGTAGTTTGGATACAGGGAGGGGTTTGCAGGAGTTCCAGTAGTTTGGATACAGGGAGGGGTTTGCAGGAGTTCCAGTAGTTTGGATACAGGGAGGGGTTTGCAGGAGTTCCAGTAGTTTGGATACAGGGAGGGGTTTGCAGGAGTTCCAGTAGTTTGGATACAGGGAGGGGTTTGCAGGAGTTCCAGTAGTTTGGATACAGGGAGGGGTTTGCAGGAGTTCCAGTAGTTTGGATACAGGGAGGGGTTTGCAGGAGTTCCAGTAGTTTGGATACAGGGAGGGGTTTGCAGGAGTTCCAGTAGTTTGGATACAGGGAGGGGTTTGCAGGAGTTCCAGTAGTTTGGATACAGGGAGGGGTTTGCAGGAGTTCCAGTAGTTTGGATACAGGGAGGGGTTTGCAGGAGTTCCAGTAGTTTGGATACAGGGAGGGGTTTGCAGGAGTTCCAGTAGTTTGGATACAGGGAGGGGTTTGCAGGAGTTCCAGTAGTTTGGATACAGGGAGGGGTTTGCAGGAGTTCCAGTAGTTTGGATACAGGGAGGGGTTTGCAGGAGTTCCAGTAGTTTGGATACAGGGAGGGGTTTGCAGGAGTTCCAGTAGTTTGGATACAGGGAGGGGTTTGCAGGCGTTCCAGTAGTTTGGATACAGGGAGGGGTTTGCAGGAGTTCCAGTAGTTTGGATACAGGGAGGGGTTTGCAGGAGTTCCAGTAGTTTGGATACAGGGAGGGGTTTGCAGGAGTTCCAGTAGTTTGGATACAGGGAGGGGTTTGCAGGAGTTCCAGTAGTTTGGATACAGGGAGGGGTTTGCAGGAGTTCCAGTAGTTTGGATACAGGGGTTAGGCTAAACAGAATGTAAGATGCTGCAATCTTTGCAATTCCCTTTTCCAAGCCATCTTCATATTTTACTTTAGCTCATTAAGTCCATGTCATCGATTTTGCCCTTTCATGTTTTGTTTGAAAAGGACCTATCTGATGATTTGGAGTATTTTCACCTGGTATCTGTTGTGGAAGCTCGATCCTTTTTCTTGGATGCATGTAGTACAGAGAACATTTGGTATATCTCGACCTTTGTATGGCAGCTGTATTGTCAGGATCCCTTGTCTTGACTTTATAAAAGCTTGCAGTGCCTATTTATACTTTGATGTCCTATTTCGTACTTACATGGAGCAAAAAGGATTTTTCATGCTCTGTCTGATGTAGGTCAAGAGTCAAGTGTTTATAGTCATTAGCTTAAATTTTATTGATCTTTCCTTGTCTCTAGTTGTCAGTTTTCTGCTGCATACAGTATGTTGTTTCACAGTATGAGTGACAGAAGACTACTGTCATCTGCACAGTCAGACAGAAAGGCTGTCTTGACTATTATGACTGTGTCCTTATTACGTCATATTATATTTTAAAGCAACTACAAAATTTGATACAGTTTGATGTTTAACTTGGTTACAATTTTACTCACAATACTGCATCTGGAAACAGCTTCTTTGTATGGTCTCTGTTGTAGATCACAATACAAAGCAAGGCGGCACTCCAAAGCTGCACTATAACTATGGCACTGTCATAACAGTGGCAGTTTCTATGTCACTGCCATTTGTAATTTCTGAGTTGCTGTGGGACCTGGGTCCCATCTATATGCACTGACTGTGTACGCAGATATAAAAGAAAAATTGAATTTTCCTCCCCCCGTTACTAGGGAAAAGACACTGAGAGCCAGTCACCTCGATTGAGAAACTCACCTTTCCATTTCTCTGCAGGGTCGCCCTGTGGAGGGTTGAACTCCAGATTAATGTCAACACAGAGAAAGAATAAAAGTAATTTGCCATCAATTCATCCGTCCTCAAAATGCCGGCTCTCTTTAAAAGTGTTTTTCAATTCCTTGGCTGATGAGGCTTGATGTCCTCTACTGTATCATCAGCACCTTGGCTGATGACTTGTTATTTTCATCTGCCACTATATACATTGTGGAGGTTAAAAATAGAAAGAAAAGAGTAGAGCATTATCCTAGGTGGCATTTTAGCAAAAAGGTTAAGAACCTCATGCACGGCTTAAAAAAAGAACAACCCAAACACTGAGAATGCTGCTGAAGTGCGCTTGAATCATGCCCCTTCGTTGCTCCTGCCATTTCCATGGAGATTATGTAAATATTTTTAATCTGTTATGGAAGCCAACTTCTTTTTATATTCACTCCACACATTAAGAAAAATATAACTCAACACTTTCACAGAGAGGATACAAACAATCCTTCAGAGCTGCTTGTTTTTAACAGGCCTCCGCACACCGTGGTTCAAGATGAGAGGGTGTTGCTGAGTCTTGTGTACTTTGCAGGGTTCTTTCAAAGCTTGGAATTCTAATAAATATCTTTTATGATAAACATATTTTGTGCTGCCAACTATTATAAATCTAGGAAAATATTTCACACAAGTTAACAGAACTATACAATGCATTAATATATCATACATTAATGATTTATCTTCAAAAAGTTATTTTCTTAAATCAGAGGGATTGATTATACAGTACATTGTTCAATGTGTAAATATTTTGTTAAATCCTGAAAAATGTTGAGAGATTGGACTACCACTACATACTGTCTGCTTCCTCTAAAAATAGGATTACCACTACACACTGTCTGCTTTCTCTAAAAATAGGATTACCACTACACACTGTCTGCTTCCTCTAAAAATAGGATTAACACTACATACTGGCCGCTTCCTCTAAAATGTGTGTTTTACGGGAGGATCATATCAAAGCAGCATTGTTACAAATGGATAATGTGGTCCCATCTAGCCACGGTAACACTTTACATTAAACGTCTCTAATTACTGTGCATTTAAATAGTAGCTACTTTGTAAATATATGTGTACTTACACATAATTATGTTATTGTGCATAGGAACTTGTGACAGAGACAGAATGATTCTTGGTGATAAATATCTCTCCCGACCTGTGAGGGTGCTGTGTAAAGGGAACAGAGTGCCCTGGACTGGGTGGCCTGACAATTCATCCCCAGGGTTAGATGGTAGTTGGCCATCTAGAAAGGGTGCTCAGCTCATGTCCCAGAGGGAAAGCGATGTGGCGATGAGAAATGGCTGCACTCGCTAACCAAGGGGGCGTGACTAAAGGTACAAATAGGGGACGATCTGTTCCTTTGTTTATGGTTAAGAGAAACGCTGAAGGACGAAAGTAAAATAAACGTGAGTGTTTAGTGTTTGTTTATTTTGTCAAGTATAATTGTACTGTTTGTTATTTATTAGATGGCTAACGCGATCCGAAGCTGTCACTACAGGCCAGCACAAATACCCGACAACACTTCACCACTGTGCACAAGTAAATTGTATTTCACCACGAGCACTACAGCACTCACTCTTATTTTGAGACTGAACCCTGTGTTATTTAACTGTGCATTACACACTGTTGTGTACTGCCAGTCCTCCATTATTATTTACTGTTGTCATCAGACTTTGGATTATAAATAAACCGTCATTTCACCAGTACTTTGTTGTTTGCCATTGCCTTGAGCACTCTATCAACTCTACACCTGTGCACTGCAACCCACTTTGCCACAGCATGATATGCATTGTAATTAATGTGTAAATTTTTTTTTCCTGACCCATCTGTGTTTAAGCCTGGCCCTTTGTGCTGCAGTTAGTTCTGTTCTGGACTCCAGGGAGAGGCTGGCTACCTGTGTGTGCTCCTGCTCTGCTATAGAGACCTGCTATTGTTGTTAGAAGCATGTTAAGCAGCTTTTGTTTTTGCTAAGATGATTTTGTTTCTGATGTCCTGCAACAAGTGTGCAACCCTGTGCTTGAAGCACTGCCTGTCACTCCTGCCCCAGAATTTCAGCACTGGCTGCCGTTCTTCCTCTGTCCAGCGCGGTCAAACACTCACACGTGCATTACCACTTAATGAATGCAGCCATGCATGTTGTGCCTTGATTTGAACATTGCTGCCTTCCCTCCAAAAAACCCACGTTGTAATAGACAGTCCAGTGTTACTGTGCAGCTTTATATTTAAAAGTTAAAACATCAATTAAAATGCACTGACAGAACATGTAACATGATGTTAATACAGAAATTCATGCCACTCCACTCCTTCCATTATTAATAAACAAGGAAGACAGCGCAGAGCGTGTGACCCACTTCTGTCTTCATTGAGCTCACAAGTTTTTAAATAATTCAATCAAATGCACTGTAAACTTTCAATTTTATGTCGTATGGGACTTATGATTTTATTGTATTTATTTATTTATTCTTTTAGTACTGGTGTCTAAAAATAAATCTAACTGATCACTCCTTATAAAAGTTTACCTCAGTATTTTTGCAGCTTTAATGTGCTTTTCCCATGGTTATACTATGCATTTATCACAATTGGTTTGCCATGTTCATTACTATTTATGCTTTACAATGCTTATCTTTGTTTCATCATACTTTCACTATGCTTTGTTTCACTTTGCTATGCTTTTACTATGGTTAACTTTTATAAGGGATAATCTTAAGAATTGCAAATTGGCGGATTGTGATACGCAATACATTAACACGTATCGGTCATTCACTGCTGTGGCTTCGATGTAACGCTGTGGTCAGCTCTGATGGGGTTTGTGAAGGATCATTACGCGATGTTATCACAGAGGTATTTTTCAAACTGTATGGGAATGTGTGATGCAAAGGCAAATGCATGCACACCTAGTGTACACATGAAAGAAGGAGGAGTGATAAGAGGAACTGACACTGCATAAACATGGCACATGTGTTACAGGTGGTACCATTAGAGCTCACTTTTACTAATGATGGTAAGAATTTAAATGTAATCTAGTTGTGGAAACAAGGCTTTGAGCATTTATTGAATCTAGCACATAATGGTAACAGTGTGTTTAATTACACTGGTGGATGTGCAGTTATCAATGCAACTACATAATCTAATTTTGCAATTACAAAATCAGTTGTCAATCATTAACATCTTCTGTACTGACATTTTGTTTATAGGTGATTGTGAATTTATAATGCATTTGTGCAGTTACAGCTTGCAATCACAGCTATGAACAGACTGACTCGTCTGATTCCATGTGTATTTATAATGTGTGTGTGTGTGTGTGTGTGTGTGCAGTTACAGTGCAATCACAGCTATGAACAGACATGCAAGGCATTGACTCGTCTGATTCCATGTGTATTTATAACGTGTGTGTGTGTGTGTGTGTGTGTGTGTGTGTGTGTGTGCAGTTACAGTGCAATCACAGCTATGAACAGTCATTAATCCGAAGGTGTGCAACATTGACTCATCTGCTTCAATGTGTTCCAGAATCCCTTACACTGTTTTTACAAGAAATTCGTTACTTTACCTTTTGCTGTGTCCTGCGTTTTCCATATCGCAGCAATATATCTTTGCAACGTAATCCCGATCATTTTGATATTTTATAATGACAAATAGATACATGATCTAGGGAATTCGATGTTTTTCAACTTGGGAGCGTTCTCCAGAAGAAACTAAATTTCACTGATAAGGATTGCAGTGCTTCCACATCATGCTCACTCCTGCAACAAATAATGTTACAACCCCAACCCCAGTGGCAGTCCTTAGGACTGCGGAAAAGCAGCTTTTTAACTGGTTTCGGGTGGCAGTATTCAGATCCAAAGCTGTTTGGATTATTAGAATGTACCACCTAGTAACAACTATGTACACAATTGCTTGGTTGGTTGTAAATGAGTTATATACACAATACAGTTGTTTCTAGGTCAGCTATAGTATGCAAATCATTAATGCTTACCAAACAAACATTGTACATCCATCCTAAAATGAATGGATGGCAACTCAGTTTTTTTTTCATAAGCTGTATTTGCATACTGTACTTCATACAGTCAAAAAACAAAAATAACAAATCCAGGAATAGAATGGAAATGCCCTCCTTTGTTCAGCACTGTTGCAGACCTTACTCTGGCAACTCCACTGGAGTCAGCTGGTCAGCCTGGCTTCCTGTGTGTGCAGAGAGGCTTTACATTTTCTCACTGATAAAACCGAAGGCAAACAGTAAACAGCTATCCAGTGTTGCAGGCAGGAGCGCCCCCAGAAATCCTTCATGTTATGCAAAACTGAACCACACGCGACATCCCATCTTATGCCGATCAAGACTCTGCATCAACATGCTGTAAAGCGTTTCAGCCAATCAGAGTGTTGCATTTTTGTTCGTTCCTGAGTGAATGCCGCCAATCTATTTTTTGGGCACTTAAAACTCCACCACTGCTAGTGCCAGAAACAGACAGCTTGGTGCTCTTACTAATTTTTTCCCCATGACATTCTGGATCATCTGAAGAAAGATTTTTGCACTTTTTGAAGCTTCAACCAAACCTATCTGCTTCCGTTAGCTCATTAGTATCACTAAATAAACAGTACAATCCTATAAGCCTACAATGTCAGTTTCTCTTCAATCGATAACACAGGATTATATGCGAGTCCACACATATGAAGTCAACATTTTGCATACCAATGGCATGCACCGTTCGTAACGTGTGCACGGCACCGGGCACCAGTGATTGCAGGTGATACATCACTACAGGAATTACTATGTGCAACACAGGGAGTGGAAATAGAGGATAGCATACTCTATTGAACCAATGAGACACAAAACACAGCATCGGAAGTCAGCCATTTTTTATAGCAAGCTCAAAAAGGTGTGCTATCCCATGTGCTCCTGTGGTGGAGTGTCCCGCCTCTATATATATATATACGTGTTGTTTTATTATTATTTGTCGTCTTATTGTTTGCGGCGTAGATGTAAAGCTGCTGCCATTATTTGTTATTGTTTTGTATTTTTGATTTTAAAACAAAGTGAGGATGCGTGACTGATCAGCTACTGATTATTTAACTAGCTGACAGTCACGCATCCTTATTAAACTTGTGCAGACTATGACCAGAATATAAAAGCCTGCAGCTGACTGCGCACAGGGAATAGGGTGTTCGTGAGTGGAGTACGAGTGAGGAGTGAGGAGTGAGGAGTGAGGTGTGAGGCGTGAGGAGTGAGGTGTTAGGAGGTGAAAAGATTAAACAAGGTAAATAATTGCTATACGTGCTGGCTAAAAACCAGCACCATACTTGTTTTTTCTGTTCATTTGGCCAACGTGCCTTTTTGTTTGGTGTTTTGTGTTTGTTTAAATCTTTTGTTTATTATTTAATAAAATGCTGAGCGCCGTAGCGTCTCAGTTTGCACTGCCATCTCTTGTTGTGAAGTTTGCTATCCTGTTCACAGTTTGTGTTAGAACCGGGGTGACAGCGCCTCCAAGCGTCTGACCAGGAATACTACGGGTTTTGTTTTCGCAACAGAAGTGTTTTTTTTGAAAAAAAAAAAAAAAAAATAAATAATGGGAAGAAGTGGACGGAGGAAACAGCAGCAACAACAACAGCAGCAGCAGCAGGTGCATCAGCAACAGTGCGGGGCTGGTCCAAGTCCCGCCAGGTCTCTGCTATGCTGGACGCCTGCCTCACCTGTCTAAAAGGTGAGGAATGGTGCTTCACTGTTGGCAAGGTCGAGCATGTAGCACCCGACCAACCCCCTCCATGGCAGGTGAGGGAGGAGCCTGAACGTCCTGCGCCCATGTGGGAAGAGGATTGCCCAGAGCAGGTCCACAGCCCAAGAGGGGGGAGGCTGATCATCCGAGGGAGAAGAGCAGAAGCTGCCTCTGTTTTCTCCAAGGCAGACTGGTCCACTCTCCTCTGAAGGGATCTGAGGCTGACTAATGGAGCCTGAGAGGGATATCGAGGAGGCCTTCCCTGCGGTGATCAACCTCCTGTGGGCCCGGGATGGGGAGTGCTGGGAGGCCTGGGAAGAGCAACACCACCCAGCATCCCTCCCAGACATTGCAGCCATGGCTGCAGATATGGGAGGGGTCCTACTGCTGTGTCCAGCACCAGAGGGAGAGGAGTCATTGCTGCCATCTCCAGTGCCAGAGGGAGAGGAGCCATCACTGCTATCTCAAGGACCAAAGGGAGAGGAGCCCTTGCCACTGTATCCAGCACCAGAGGAAGAGGAGCCCTCGCCACTGTATCCAGCGCCAGAGGAAGCCATTGTTGCCATTGATTTTTGATATCCAGAAACATCTTGTGACACAGTTACCTGACTTATGTCTCACTCTTGTCATTCATGCAACCACTGCACAAGAAATATTTTCAAAAACTGATGAGAGAACGACATTACATCAGATAACTGTTGGGTTTTCTGTAGATATGCCAGTGTAAACATGGGTAAGAATAATTCAATTAAGACACGGGTTCAAAGAAAGAATGCATGTGTGTATTTCCTGGGATGTCCATGCCACATCATCCACAGTACTACTGCTGCTGCTCGTGCTTCACAGTTTTCTGGTGTCAGGATTTGATGTTGAAGATTTATGTATTCATTGCTGCTATTACTTTGACAAAAGCACAACATGAAAGTGATTCTTGGAGTTGTGTAGTTTCTATGATTGTGAGTACAGGCAGATTCTAAAGCATGTTCATATTAGATGGCTTAGCTTGGAAGTAGCTACTAACAGATTCTTGCAGCAGTATGCAGCTCTCAAAGCTGCCTGCTGATGATAGCTGTGCAAGGATCAAGAGGCTAAGCTCTGCTTTTAGGGATCCTATGACAGAAGTGTATATGCTCTACCAGGCTGTCCTCCCAGTGTTTAACAACCACCAGCACGTTTCTGCAGAGGGAAGATCCTTGTATTTATAAGGTAGACGATGTGCTTTCTACTTGTGTGAGAAACCTGCTAGGAAAGTTTACTCAGGTGCAAGTGATCAAAAAGGCTGCCTCAATTACAGCTCTAGATTTTGCTAATTCTGACAATCAGCTTCCAGACACATCTCTGTTTGTAGGTGTGGTCACACAACAGGTTGTACAGAAGCTGGAAAAACAAGGGGATATTCGCTCTTTTGCAAACCAGTAGTTCTTTTGTGCAACCAGAGCATTCTATACTAGTGTAGCCAGGTATTCATGTGAGGCACTACCATTGAATAATGAAGTGTTAAAGATGGCAGCATTTGTTAACTTTGATATTCAAGAAAACTGCACTTTTGACCAGGTTGAGTACTTTGTTGGCAGACCCCAGAACATGCTCAGTCTCTCTCCACCTAAGATAGAGAAACTGTAAGATGAGTTTGTTCATTACCAGCTGATGCACTACAAACTGACACAGATAACACTACTGTGCAACACAGGAGGGATAGTGTATTGGTATATCTTAGCAATGTCAAAAGCACTAGTGGTCTTCTCAAGCTCCCATTACTGTCCAGGGTTGCCAGGCTTGCTTAGTTGTACCCTACTCCAATGCAGGAGCAGAGAGAGTGTTCAGTCTTGTTCAAAAGAATAAAACCCCATTCAGACCAAACCTTGGACTAGACAAGGCACTGTCCTTCATTATCCAATCGAAGCTGGCAAATCCTGAGCCACATGTCAAGTTTGAGCCACAAAAAGAAGTTACAGTATAAACACAGCGAAGGTGGCCACATGGCAATATAACAAAGCACATTAATAAAATGTGAAACAAATTAGATATTGAAAGAAATGTGGATTCTGAGTCCTTTATTGAGGTTTATTTACTTCAGATTAATTAAATTACATAAAATTTATTTTTACATTTGTTTAATGTATTGTTTGGTTGTGTTTTATTTTAATAATTTAATTTTATAATTTATTTTCTATTTATTTATTTTAGAATCTGATTACGTTATTTTAGTTTTGGTGTAAATGTAATATATGCAAAAATATACACCCCAACTAATATTTGTACTGTAAAGTGTTTTTCAAATAGATTATCACTATGACAAGGTGAAATGGAAAATAAACATATTGTTGATTTTGTTTTTTTAATAATCTTGTTCTGTCCACTGACTTTGTGGGATTATTAACTCTGGTCCTCAAGGATCTAGGAGGCTGTGTGGTCCAGTGGTTAAAGAAACAGGCTTGTAACCAAGAAGTCCCAAGTTCAAATCCCAGCTCAGCCATTAACTCATTGTGTGACCCTAAGCAAGTCACTTGTGCTCCATCTCAGTGAGTTGTTGTTGTAAGTGACACTATGTGTGATGCATAGTTCACACACTCTAGTCTTAAAGTGCTTTGTGATGGGGGTCCACTATGAAAGTGTAAAGTGGCTTGCGAAAGTATTGACCCCCCCTTGGCATTTTTCCTATTTTGTTGCCTTACAACCTGGAATTAAAATTGATTTTTTGGGGGTTTGTATCATTTGATTTACACAACATGCCTACCACTTTGAAGATGCAAAAAACAAACAAGAAATAAGACAAAAAAACAGAAAACTTAAGCGTGCATAAGTATTCACCCCCCCAAAGTCAATACTTTGTAGAGCCACCTTTTGCAGCAATTACAGCTGCAAGTCTCTTGGGGTATGTATCTATAAGCTTGGCACATCTAGCCACTGGGATTTTTGCCCATTCTTCAGGGCAAAACTGCTCCAGCTCCTTCATGTTGGATGGGTTCCGCTGATGTACAGTAGTCTTTAAGTCATACCACAGATTCGCAATTGGATTGAGGTCTGGGCTTTGACTAGGCCATTCCAAGACATTTAAATGTTTCCCCTTAAACCACTTGAGTGTTGCTTTAGCAGTATTCTTAGGGTCATTGTCCTGCTGGAAGGTGAACCGCCGTCCCAGTCACAAATCTCTGGAAGACTGAAACAGGTTTCCCTCAAGAATTTCCCTGTATTCAGTGCCATCCATTATTCCTTCAATTCTGACCAGTTTCCCAGTCCCTGCCGATGAAAAACATCCCCACAGCATGATGCTGCCACCACCATGCTTCACTGTGGGGATGGTGTTCTCGGGGTGATGAGAGGTGTTGGGTTTGCGCCAGACATAGCGTTTTCCTTGATGGCCAAAAAGCTCAATTTTAGTCTCATCTGACCAGAGTACCTTCTTCCATATGTTTAGGGAGTCTCCCACATGCCTTTTGGCGAACACCAAACGTGTTTGCTTATTTTTTTCTTTAAGCAATGGCTTTTTTCTGGCCACTCTTCCATAAAGCCCAGCTCTGTGGAGTGTACGGCTTAAAGTGGTCCTATGGACAGATACACCAGTCTCCGCTGTGGAGCTTTACAGCTCCTTCAGGGTCTTTGGTCTCTTTGTTGCCTCTCTGATTAATGCCCTCCTTGCCCGGTCCGTGAGTTTTGGTGGGCAGCCCTCTCTTGCCAGGTTTGTTGTGGTGCCATATTCTTTCCATTTTTTAATAATGGCTTTAATGGTGCTCCGTGGGATGTTCAAAGTATTGGATATTTTTTTATAACCCAACCCTGATCTGTACTTCTCCACAACTTTGTCCCTGACCTGTTTGGAGAGCTCTTTGGTCTTCATGGTGCCGCTTGTTTGGTGGTGCCCCTTGCTTAGTGGTGTTTGCAGACTCTGGGGCCTTTCAGAACAGGTGTATATATACTGAGATCATGTGACAGATCATGTGACACTTAGATTGCACACAGGTGGACTTTATTTAACTAATTATGTGACTTCTGAAGGTAATTGGTTGCACCAGATCTTATTTAGAGGCTTAATAGCAAAGGGGGTGAATACATATGCACGCACCACTTTTCCGTTATTTATTTTTTAGAATTTTTTGAAACAAGTTATTTTTTTCATTTCACTTCACCAATTTGGACTATTTTGTGTATGTCCATTACATGAAATCCAAATACAAATCCATTTTAATTCCAGGTTGTAAGGCAACAAAATAGGAAAAATTCCAAGGGGGGTCAATACTTTCGCAACCCACTGTGTATGTGTGTGTATATATATATATATATATATATATATATATATATATATATATATATATATATATATATATATATATATATATATATATATATATATATATATAATGTTCAACCAGCAAATAAATGTTTTTGTTAGAATCCACTGGTTTGCACTGCATATAGAATTCTCAGTGAAAAGTCTAGGGAGACGGTACGATGGGGATCTAAAGGACACAGTTTATGTGGGAGAAGTTAGACAAAAAGCAGTGGGCAGGTTGAAGAGCATAGACAGCAGCGCTTTACCAGGCAAACTGAAACTTTGGTGCTTTCAGTTTGGTCTACTGCCAAGACTACTGTGGCCACTGACTGTGTACGAGGTTTCCTTGACAACAGTTGAGAAGCTGGAAGCTTTAATCAGTTCATACGTCAGGAAATGGTTGGGAGTTCCATGCTGCCTCAGCAGAGTGGGACTGTATGGTAAAGGAATACTGCAGCTACCAATCTCTGCTCTAACTGAGGAGTTTAAGTTTGACTGGAAATGACATTAGTAGATTCATGTGACAAATGCGTAAGGGAGGCAGCACCTCTGTTGAAAACTGGAAGAAAATGGACCGCAAAGAAAGCTGTGGAAGATGCTAAGGCTGCCCTTCGAATCGGAGATATTATGGGGCAAGTTCAGCATGGAAAGTTTGCACCCAACGCAATGCCTGCCTATTGGTGTCCCCAAAGGGATCATAATTTGGTAAATAACATTGAATATCTGTCTCGGTTTGGGCGGGTGAGTACAGCGTCCCATATGTCAGCCACCCATTCAATTCCGAGACCTCCTTTTTTATTCTGTAAAGATGATCTATGTGAGAAATGGAGACTATTACTTAATAGATCCGTTATATCACGATTAACGTGTGCCATCATGAGGGTCCCCATTCTATAACTATTGATAGAGCTTTGAGCATTATACCAGTTTGTCCCATCGTTCTGCTGTTTCTGAAACTCAGCATTCACATTATTCATGAGCTGCCCCAAACCAACCTGCTGCTTCAGATAGAACATCTCGCTTGCGCCGTTTAGGGATATCAGTGGACTGGTAAGTACTCTGTTTTACGTATCGGGTGAGTGCATCTCTCATTTGGTCGGTGAATATCTTAGTCAGAGATAAGAAATCAGAACAATGGGTCTGTGGCAGGCTGGTGAGTGGATAGAGGCCCAGAGACAGTCTGGAGTTCAAAAAAATAACTATTTTATTATAAACACAAAAATGAAAGGGCACAAGGGCCAAAACAAAGCAATTTAAACACAAAATAAACAAAATAAAGCAAAAATACACTCACAAAAATAAAGGTTTCCAGGCTGGGCAATGCCTTCACTGGATTCAAATCATTCAAAAATCACAAACACCAAAACACCAACCTGCTTCCTCAGCTCCCTCCTCCTAAATGAAAAGCAGAGGCCTCCTTTTATGTCAGGTGGCTGGGCGCTGATTGATCGTTAATTAAACTAATCATCTAATCAACCCCAGCCACCTGAACACAATGAACCAAGGCAGGTAGGGGAATTTAACCCCATCCCTGCCAATTTCTAAAGAGCAGAGCTGTGCTCTGCCACAGGGTCATTGCGGGGTGTAAAGATGTCATTACAGTATTGGTCAAGGGGATCGTTCTGCCCCTTGGTATGGAGGCACGACCTGTTTTTCCTCCTGGTTGCATACGTTGTCCCCGGGGATTGATCTAATAAGTCAAGACAAAACACTTTATGGTTATACATTCGACACAAAACATTTCATGGTTATGCCTTCGTTCCAGAGAATCCATATCCTCTCGCTCCTCTGTCCATTGAGAGGAGGCCTGAGACCCCCTTAACCTGTGGGTAGAAAATGCGTTCACATACAAGCTGAGCTACCCGATCACTGGCTCTTATTTCAAAGGGCTCGGCCCCAGTATTTTGGACCAGGATGCCTACATTTACGGTATAGTCGGCATCCACTACGCCTGCCCCTATGCATATGCCATGCTTAAATGCTAAGCTGGAATGAGGGGCAAACCTGGCATAGCACCTAGGTGGTACTTTAATTTGTATATCTGTCAAAACGAGGCTTTGACTTCCTGGAGATACCAGGTAGTCAAACGCGCTGTATAAATCAAGGCCAGCTGCCATCGACGAACCCCTAGTGGGCAAGTACCCCGCAGGGGTCAATTTGACCACTTGGAGGACATCTGCTTCTGCGGTTAGACACATCACCTTTTGTGTTGGTGGCTCGTGTGTCAATCGTTTTTGGTAGAGCCTTGTCTGGGTTTTGTGTACCCATTGCCCTTGGTTTTGTTTTTGGATGCATACACAATGTATAGTGTGTGTTTTCACTATGATTTGGAGATGAAAACCCCTAGCTGAACTGGATGTGCCTAGTGCAGGGGCCTCACTGATCTTTTGTTTCAGGTCGTTGAACCCCTGTTCTGCTTCCTCAGTCCACTCAATAACTCCATATTTCTCGGGTGTGTCTTTTAGTAATGAGTACATAAGCCCTGCTGCAGTAGCATAGTCTTCTATGTATTCTCTAACATAATTAGTTGTTCCCAGAAACTGTCTTAGCTCAGTGACAGTGCGGGGTTTGAGTATTAAGGTGAGGGCTAATTGCCTAGCTGGACTCATAGTCTTGCTGTTATAACTGAGAATATGTCCCATCGCATCACCGTTATACCTGTTCCCCTCCACTAGCCACTTTGCCACAGTCCCATATACGTTACATCCTGTTGTAAGAGCTGAGCCTTCTTTGGGTTGGCCTTGAACCCTTGGTCTTTAAGTAGCAGCAAGGCAGCCCTCAGTAGTTCCTTTGCTTCTGTAAGAGAGGTACTACACAACAACAAGTCATCCACAACTTCCATTGATCTGCAGGCCTTATAGGTAGGCTCCAGAATCCGTTGCTTATATCAAGGACTGAGAACCAGCTGGCCTCGGCTGGTACTTCAGTCAATATAGTGTAGGGGTTAGCTACTATCTCTATCCATCTTGGGCAGGGCTTGGTTCAAGCATTGGCAGTCGATTGTAAGCCTCCACTTGCCCTCTCCCTTAGGGACAGGCCAAATTAGACTGTTGGTGGGGAAGTTACACTCGACTACAATCCCTTGCATTAGTAAATCAGTAATAATGCCCTTTACTGCTGTCATTGCTTCAGGCTTGACAGGGTACTGCCGTTGTGGAAGATGGGCGTCTCCTTCAATTGTGATAAGCACGCCCACTGCCTTACCGCAGCCATTGCTGTGCAGAGCCCACACTTCCGGGTACTGCTCAGTCAAGTCCTGGAGTGTGAGAGGGAAAGATGAGACGTACATTACATCTAACTCTAAAATGTTTTTCTCATGCATTTTAGCATGATACATTTCGACTAACGCGGATTGTGAGCCAATTACAAATTCCACGGGTTCAGTTCTAAATGCTATTTACGTACCTCCATTGACTCCTTCAATTACTACAACCTCTAGCCCCAGTATCAACTAACATTTTATATGGGTGGCCTCTTACCTCCCCCCTTTGCTCCGACCGAGACTTCCGCACGTCACTCACCTATCTGTGCCTGCAGCTGTTGCAACATTCTTACGTATTCACTGTAATCTCCTTGCAGTTCCTCTGCTGTTTCAAACTTTCCTGTAGCCACTGCCACTTTCCAACACATCATCTTTAAGTATTAATATGGCCACAATTAAAGCATTTCTTAAAATCATATTCATTCTAAAACTTGGTGTGATTTCGCAGCTGTGAGCTATGCCTTCAACATCTACTATTAACACTTCTCTGCTGCTGAACAACTGCCCAGGCACCTTATCTGCATATTGCCTGCTCTCTGGCAACACGCCCAGAATCTTATCTTGCACTGCTTCTTTGAGCAAAACTTCTAGCTTCCAGTCCTATTGCATCGCCGATCCATATTTTATTTTAATCCACTCTCTTATGTCAACTCCTGAACTAAAGCTTTCCTTGGCTATTTCGTGAACACAGTTTACGTGTTTCCACTCATACTTATGTATAAGTCACATAGTGTTAAACACCTGCCTTTTCTGAAATGTTGCTTTTTCTTTTGCTTAAATAAAACCAATCTAACCCAAGCAATTTATTAATAAAATTATCATACTAAACTGACTTCTTAACAATATAATTTTCCAATATGACAAGTTACTCTACTTTGTGGATTTTATTAATGGTTTGTTTTCCTTTGCACCTTAAATTTACACATTGTTGGTGCGCTCATGGACTTTAACTAGGGTTTTATGCCAATACCCTCATCCGCCCCACTTCGTGACGGTTTATGTAACAGGTTTTTCCTATTAACAGGTTGTCCTAACTCACAAATAGGTCAACATGTAATAGCCAACAGACAAACATATATTAGATAGATATGTAACACCCAGTTCAGAGACTCCACATTATGCTCAAATGTTGCTACTTAAAATATGACTATAGTCTTACGTGTATGGTATAATCTTCACAACCATACAGCTTGCTAGCATGGTCGGCCATAAACCCAATATAACACAAACACAATACAACTGTCCTTTACAACACACACACTAGTATCTGTCACGGAAATAATTTTAATGTTCTCGTCTAGATCCCTTATTTTGTTTCAGGGTTAGGGAGGGTTAGTCCCTAACTTATACTATCATTGCGTTATACATGATTTATTAATGTCTCAGTTACCACATTAATCTAGTTATCATCACCTCTCCTGTTAGAAGCTCCGTAAAAAATTAATTGTGACCATCATAAACAAAACAGCTTGTATATGTGCAAATAAAACCAGTTACTACTAGTAACTTTGGTGCTTCATTAAACCAAGTGTTCTCCATTCAAGAAAACGCTATCTCCCTGTTTAGTTCAATACAAATTAAACAATCATCAATATGAAGACTCTTGAAAATAAAATGTTGATTTAATTCTGGATTTTAGAAACCAAATATTATTCTATCTGCCATTCTCTGGCTTTCCACTCTAAATAACCCCAATCTATTTCGTCCTTTTCTTCTCCCCTTGATTTTACATCAAGATTGGGTTCTTCATGCTTACTCTTAGCCAACGCCCTTTTGGCACTGTACCAAGTCCTTTTTTCCTTTCTGAAACCACTCAGTCTGCTTGTGGTCTAGGCTGTCTTGTTGCTAACCTTTTTTTTAGTGCTTTCCTCCTGCTGTCTGCCCATTTTTCAGTCAAGTACTCTCGTACTCCTGACTGGGGCTTTGAGCTTGTCATTTTAACTGCTGTCCTATGACACTGACACCACCCCGATGTATATCGCCAACAAAAATGTCTTTAGATTTACACCCTCTGAGCTGTATCGTCTGTTTTCTCCTTAGATACACTCTACTGCACCAGTTACTCACTCCTAAGCTTCACAGAGACTCCCCCTGTTACTAGAGCTTTCTCGTCCGCACAGTACTAACTATGTAGTGACGGTGCCTACCAGACACACACTCCACTACCTAGTTACAACCAGATGAACACACTCAATACCTTTTACTCATTACACCTATGCAACTTCACAACCCAGGTTTTTGGATTGTAGTTCACCTGCTATGCACTCAAACGGTATCGCTTACCCCAGACATCTAATCACGAGTCCGCACACCAACAGAAATGCAACGAACATCCTGGAATCCTGCAAACAACGACAATTTGTAGGGTCACAAAATGAAGTGCAGCGATGATCAGAGACAATCAATCACACCGATTGTTGCATCAAAGGTCTATTGCAGTGGTCATCAAAATACAGAGCGCTCCGGAGAATAACAGTCACTTCATCAGTAACTAGTGTATTCTGCCGGGGTAAAGCACATACATGGGTTATATAGTTTCTACATAAAATCCCCTGCTCCTATCAGGATTTGGCACGCAGCAGACAATTCATCCATCCCTACCCCCTAAACTCATATACTCAACCAATAGAGGATAGATGTGGGGCATGTTTGCCCCCTCCATTGCAGTTGTTATGTTCTCTTCAGCCTGGAATTTACTATCTAGCAAGCAAGCAGGCATTGCCCTTCTTCTACCATCCCCCCACTGCCCCTGGACATCTGACCCAACCTAATGGTGTACTGAAACATTCTGCCCTCTCCCCCCTCCTTTCACAAATTCCTTACTAAACATTGTAAAACCGCATCCAAATGATCGTTGGTTGATCCTGCTATCCTGTTCGGTTCCTTTACTTATTTCCACTAGTCACCCGGTGCCTCATTTCCACTGGTCACACGGTGCCTCATCACGCGGTGCCTCATTTCCACTGGTCACGCGGTGCCTCATTTCCGCTGGTCACGCGGTGCTTCATTTCCACTGGTCACGCAGTGCCTCATTTCCACTGGTCACGCGGTGCCTCATTTCCACTGGTCACGCGGTGCCTCATTTCCACTGGTCACGCGGTGCCTCATTTCCGCTGGTCACGCGGTGCCTCATTTCCACTGGTCACGTGGTACCCCATACACAAGCTTATCATTTATTAAAGATTGAATTGTTTTTTTCAAAGTTTGTTTTCATGTCTAAAGTACAGTTTTATATTCATGAAACCTACCTAGACTTACTTTTAAATTCCGCCCACAACAGTCTGGAACAGTTTCTGGATATTGAACTGTATTTAATTCATAAGAACAGCAGTTCAATAACTCATGCAATTAAAGCTCTATGATTGGGTTTGCAGCCCCAGATGCACCCTTGGTGACACATGACTAAAGCATTCGTTTTTGTTACATCCCAATAAATACAACAAACGAGTGTCGTTACGGAAACCATGTCAAAGTTCCTGGCAGACAATGTAATGAGATTTCATTACAGAGCTTTAATGAGTGCTGCTGTGCTCATTGTGCCCCGTACCACTCAATCAGCAAGGACAGAGCACTGCACAGCAGCTTTAACCCTTACAATGCACCTGTCAGATTTCAAGGTAGTCATATGGATTCCATTTTTCACAGCTGCATTTTCAGTGACTTGTTTGAATGCAGTCTCTCATTCATAGTCATTGGGAAAATAACAACAATTATAAGTAGCTGTTTTCAGGGCCAGAATCCTCTACGTTATTACTGCCTGGCAAAGGTTGATTTGCCCTGCACAATTTGGAAAAAACGTATATATTTAATATATGGTAGAAAAGTATGATCCTTATATTTTTATATATAGAAATTGGCCCCTTTTTATATATTTAAAATATATGGGATATATTTAAAATATATTTTAGACTGTAATCCATATATTTATTTTAAATGGATTACAGACTAATGGTGCACCATATATTTTCAACATATTAAATAAATATATGGATTACAGACTAAAATATATTTTAAATATATCCCATGTATTTTAAATATATAAAAAGGGGCCAATTTCTATATATGAAAAATATAAAGATCATACTTTTCTACCATATATTAAAAATATATGTTTTTTTACATAAGGGAAAACAATGGCAATACACCATTGGGTTTTAAAAAGTTATTTTTTTAAAGTACCGCAAATTAATTTATTGCAAGACTTTTGAAAGATTGTGGAGCATGCATGGGGGCAGTGTTAGATTGTGGAGTATGCATGGGGCAGTGTTAGATTGTGGAGTATGCATGGGGCAGAGTGTTAGATTGTGGACTATGCATGGGGCAGTGTTAGATTGTGGAGTATGCATGGGGCAGAGTGTTAGATTGTGGAGTATGCATGGGGCAGTGTTAGATTGTGGAGTATGCATGGGGCAGAGTGTTAGATTGTGGAGTATGCGTGGGGGCAGAGTGTTAGATTGTGGAGTATGCATGGGGGCAGAGTGTTAGATTGTGGAGTATGCATGGGGCAGTGTTAGATTGTGGACTATGCATGGGGCAGAGTGTTAGATTGTGGAGTATGCATGGGGCAGTGTTAGATTGTGGAGTATGCGTGAGGGCAGAGTGTTAGATTGTGGAGTATGCGTGAGGGCAGAGTGTTAGATTGTGGAGTATGCATGGGGCAGAGTGTTAGATTGTGGAGTATGCATGGGGCAGAGTGTTAGATTGTGGAGTATGCATGGGGCAGAGTGTTAGATTGTGGAGTATGCATGGGGCAGTGTTAGATTGTGGAGTATGCATGGGGCAGAGTGTTAGATTGTGGAGTATGCGTGGGGCAGAGTGTTAGATTGTGGAGTATGCGTGAGGGCAGAGTGTTAGATTGTGGAGTATGCATGGGGGCAGTGTTAGATTGTGGAGTATGCATGGGGCAGAGTGTTAGATTGTGGAGTATGCATGGGGCAGTGTTAGATTGTGGAGTATGCATGGGGGCAGTGTTAGATTGTGGAGTATGCATGGGGCAGAGTGTTACATTGTGGAGTATGCGTGAGGGCAGAGTGTTAGATTGTGGAGTATGCATGGGGGCAGTGTTAGATTGTGGAGTATGCATGGGGGCAGTGTTAGATTGTGGAGTATGCATGGGGGCAGTGTTAGATTGTGGAGTATGCATGGAGCAGAGTGTTAGATTGTGGAGTATGTGTGGGGGCAGTGTTTTATTGTTGAGTATGAATGGGGTAGAGTGTTAAGAAGTAGCATTGTTAGCATTGCTATTGCACTGTACAAGAGGACGGGTTTGCATTCTGAGCTGTAAAGGATTAATAAGCATTCTGTTTTGTTTTTGTAATGATGATTAACCACTGTTACCCCCTCACACTGAGTCTGAAGTTGGACTGGGTTGTTTTTGCTGCCTTTATTTACAATGACATCAACCTAGTAAAAATAAAGCTCTGTGAAGGAGGATAAACCCTTGTTGGTAGCTAACTGGTAGCTGCATGTGTTACATCTGCTTTATTAGGAGATGGGGTGACAGTGTTTGATGACGAGTTCCTTTAAGTATATTTTCTCAATAACCTCTGCAGAGCACCTTTATCATGTAGCAAACCCACACTACTGTGCATCACCACCCAGCCATTCGTATTTACAACACTGACGCAGTGTGCTGCACTCAACACAAGAGAGCTTTTTGTTTGTTGTTGTTGTTAACTTTCAAGAACAACCTTTCTGATACACTACCTCAATTTCCTTGCATCAGCACATTGTATTAATTCATATTATATAATATGATAATTTATTTTATTTATTCACTGCATGCTGAAGGATAATGTTATATCTCAGATTTTATTTCCATAATAATAATAATAATAATAATAATAATAATAATAATAATAATAATAATAATAAAGCACCAGCATCACCTCGCAGTTTCCTTCTGCAGGTAACAAATTCCCTGTTGCCTGTATTTGCTGAAACAAATTAATTTAGAATGTAAAGAAAGAATGATTCATTGTACAGGAATGGAATATGCAATACATCAATTTATTATTTACAATATATACTATAGTTTTTAGCTGACTGATTCCAGTTTTGTAACTCAAAGATGCCCTACATTACACATACCAGTACCATGAAAAAAGGGTGATCACCATGACAGCGATGCACTAATCTGCTCCTCCAGGTTTTCTAGGTATCATTAAATAATGAACTGATTAAGACCTCAAAGAATGTTCATTTAGTTCAGTTCAGTAATTTAGGGTGCTGGTTGAACAAAGAGCAGGAGGGATCCAGACCTTGAGGTTCAGGACTGTGCACCCTTCCTAACCTGCATCCAGAGAGGGACAGTGCACCCCTCCTAACCTGTGTCCAGAGAGGGACAGTGCACCCCTCCTAACCTGTGTCCAGAGAGGGACTGTGCACCCCTCCTAACCTGTGTCCAGAGAGGGACTGTACACCCTTCCTAACCTGCATCCAGAGAGGGACAGTGCACCCCTCCTAACCTATGTCCAAAGAGGGACTGTGCACCCTTCCTAACCTGCATCCAGAGAGGGACAGTGCACCCCTCCTAACCTGTGTCCAGAGAGGGACAGTGCACCCCTCCTAACCTGTGTCCAGAGAGGGACTGTGCACCCTTCCTAACCTGCATCCAGAGAGGGACTGTGCACCCTTCCTAACCTGCATCCAGAGAGGGACAGTGCACCCCTCCTAACCTGTGTCCAGAGAGGGACAGTGCACCCCTCCTAACCTGTGTCCAGAGAGGGACTGTGCACCCTTCCTAACCTGCATCCAGAGAGGGACAGTGCACCCCTCCTAACCTGTGTCCAGAGAGGGACTGTGCACCCCTTCCTAACCTGCATCCAGAGAGGGACAGTGCACCCCTCCTAACCTGTGTCCAGAGAGGGACAGTACACCCCTCCTAACCTGTGTCCAGAGAGGGACTGTGCACCCTTCCTAACCTGCATCCAGAGAGGGACAGTGCACCCCTCCTAACCTGTGTCCAGAGAGGGACTGTGCACCCTTCCTAACCTGCATCCAGAGAGGGACAGTGCACCCCTCCTAACCTGTGTCCAGAGAGGGACTGTGCACCCTTCCTAACCTGCATCCAGAGAGGGACAGTGCACCCCTCCTAACATGCATCCAGAGAGGGACTGTGCACCCCTCCTAACCTGCGTCCAGAGAGGGACAGTGCACCCCTCCTAACCTGTGTCCATAGAGGGACTGTGCACCCCTCCTAACCTGCACCCAGAGAGGGAATGTACACCCCTCCCAACCTACACCCAGAGAGGGACAGTGCACCCCTCCTAACCTGCATCCAGAGAGGGACTGTGCACCCCTCCTAACCTGCATCCAGAGAGGGACAGTGCACCCCTCCTAACCTGCATCCAGAGAGGGACTGTGCACCCCTCTTAACCTGCATCCAGAGAGAGACAGTGCACCCCTCCTAACCTGCATCCAGAGAGGGACTGTGCACCCCTCTTAACCTGCATCAAGAGAGGGACTGTGCACCCCTCCTAACCTGCATCCAGAGAGGGACTATGCACCCCTCCTAACATGCGTCCAGAGAGGGACTGTGCACCCCTCCTAACATGCATCTAGAGAGGGACAGTGCACCCCTCCTAACCTGCATCCAGAGAGGGACAGTGCACCCCTCCTAACCTGCATCCAGAGAGGGACTGTGCACCCCTCTTAACCTGCATCCAGAGAGGGACTGTGCACCCCTCCTAACCTGCATCCAGAGAGGGACTATGCACCCCTCCTAACATGCATCCAGAGAGGGACTGTGCACCCCTCCTAACATGCATCCAGAGAGGGACTGTGCACCTCTCCTAACCTGCATCTAGAGTATGAAAAATGAGGGTCAGGACTGTGCACCCCTGCTAACCTGCATCCACAGTAAAAAATGCCACCTCATAAAAAATGCCCGAAGTACAGTTCTATCAGAATCAGACAAGTGTTTCCCAAAGTATAGACAGATATAGCCAAATTCAATTAATTGAAATCCTTTGTGCATAATGTACAGAAGCTAGCGGGTGTGTTTGACACAGCGCTGGGAGTCCTTTCCAATATATTTCATACCTCAATGATGTGTGGTGTGATGCTGCTTTGATTATACACTTTTTTCCTTTTGATTAATCTCACAAGTTTCAGCAGAAGATTCTGTGCCTTGAAAAGCAGCGTCACCCTGGACTGGAATTACAAACAGGAGACATATAAGTGTTGCACTTTTAACAGCATTCCTCGTGTTTATAAAAACGTGCAAACTGACGTGCAGAGATTGAAAGTAAGCAGTCAGTTTTCCTGGCTTTGTTCCCATCCACAAAGTGGCATCTGAAAGCAGACCTTGTGTGAGATTCTGGTCTTGTATGAGGTGGACGTTTAATGTTATTACTGGCAGTCCTCAAATAAACAGAGGCCAATTATGTGCACTGCCTGGAGTGTTCACATATTCTATAGAGTTTTATTATGTATTATTTGGTAAGGTTAAGGAGAAAAAAAATGTATTCATTCTTAACATAATTAGAAACTTAAATGTATCTTTTGATGTTTTCTAGACAGAACTGTGTGTATGTACGGTGTGTATATATAACAAACAAAATTATTCCCCACTAAGATCAATGTAATGGTTCACACCTTCTTTCATTCTCCCAATATGAAAAGTACATTAAATAAAACACAGATATCTTTGATTATAATTCCGATATATTTGGAATGCATCTTCTGGTCTTCTATTAATAAAGTACACAGTATATGAGAAATATTCTGGAATTGATGATGGTATATTAAAGGAGTGATAACCCTGCACAGCTCAAGTGAGCACATTAAACACAATGCAAAAGAGCCAGGCTCATCTACAATGGTAATTACAGAGATTTAAACCCCATTCCACACACCGACAGGGAACAGAATCAGTAATGGCAGTGTATCCCACAGCACTACCAATACACTTTTCTCCCCTCTAACCTCAATGATCGACTGCAGCCAACCTATAACAGTGAGGAGGCTGGGTGTGAACCTGAGACCCTGCACACCGCAAACGAGTGTCTTAGCCACTATGCAAACGAGTGTCTTAGCCACTATGTAAACAAGTGTCTTAACCACTATGCAAACGAGTGTCTTAACCACTATGCAAACAAGTGTCTTAACCACTATGCAAACGAGTGTCTTAACCACTATGCAAATGAGTGTCTTAGCCACTATGCAAACGAGTGTCTTAGCCACTATGCAAACAAGTTTCTTAACCACTATGCAAACGAGTGTCTTAACCACTATGCAAACGAGTGTCTTAGCCACTATGCAAACGAGCCAAGCTCTTTTTTCACAACACTGCCAGTTACACTTGTTTTACTTAATGCAGATATTTTAAATACAGTTTTTTGTTTTTTTGTTTTTTTTTACCTCCAATGGTCTTGCTGCAATCGGACCATGTGACCAACAGTTCAGGTACCAGGATGCCCATCTAAAGCTCTGTATTTGAAATATTCAGAATTAAAAAAATATTCAGGGGAAGAACATAAAGATTCCCATCGCAATAAACAAGGGCACAGTGACAGTAAGTGAAGAGAAAAACTGGATTTTAAAGCATTAGTTAGCACTCTATTAAATTAATAGAAACGGATACAGAAGCCTAAAGAACATGAATCTGGGCATAACTCCTTTCAAATATTCACACAGCGTGAGGCCAAGCATGAGGAATCATAGGTCTCAGGCCATGTTAGGTGACATGTAAGGTGATCCTTAAACACTACTATACTTCAAACACTACTATTGTTCAAACAGTATAGTTTAAACAGTATAGTTTAAAAACCACTATAGTTCAAACAGTATAGTTTAAACACTATAGTTCAAACACTAGAGTTTAAATAGTATAGTTTAAACACCACATAATTCAAGCAGTGTAGTTTAAACACCACTGTAGTTCAAACACTATAGTTTAAACTCTATAGTTTAAACACCACTATAGTTCAAACAATATAGTTTAAACACTATAGATCAAAGACACCATAGTTCAAACACTATAATTCAAACAGTATAGTTTTTAAACATTATAGTTTAAACGCCATTATAGTTCAAACATCACTATAGTTTAAACACCACTATAGTTCACAGTATAGTTTAAACACTATAGTTCAAACACCACTATAATTCAAACACTACATGGTCCTTAAAGACCACTGTGGCCCTTTCCATGAGGCAGTTTGTGAAGCAAAGTGATTGTGAAGCATGAGAAACACTGGGAAGAAGAAGAAAATGCCCCTGTTACAATCTCCCCTGGTAAACTATTCCAGGAATGTAACACTGTTTCTTTCTTTCCCTGTGCTTCCTATCCTACCTACCTTCCCCAATGGATGTGTTGCTTTCGAGTGCGTCCCCCTCCAGTCCTTCTCTCTCTCTGCTTTGAAAAATTAACTCAGGTTTGCCTTTTCTAATGTATACAATTCAGCACTTCATTTAAACGGATAACAATAATTAAAACTCTCTCTCTCTCTCTCTCTCTCTCTCTCTCTCTCTCTCTCTCTCTCTCTCTCTCTCTCTCTCTCTCTCTCTCTCTCTCTATATATATATATATATATATATATATATATATATATATATATATATTCAACAACCTCATCACAGCTGCGTTGGTTATTTCCCCCCTGTCACTGACCTTTTTTGTGAAGTGTTTTTTTTATTGTTTTTAACTTGCTGTCAGAGTACAGCACAATTTAGTCCTGGTTATCGTTCTCTCTCTACTGTTGGAAGTGCAATCCAAGAGAATAGCCATGAACACACACACACAGAGTCATTGTGTAACTGGAGTCTTCATTTTGATAAGCATGTTAAACTTGTCAGACTCTCCCTGAGTCAAGTTTTGAACACACATTTTCCCCTGAAACTGAAGTGAAGCACAAACTGTAAAGAAAGTACAAGAGACAGTGGGAGCTTTTATATTTACTTTCTG
This sequence comes from Polyodon spathula, assembly GCF_017654505.1. Taxonomy (NCBI): domain Eukaryota; kingdom Metazoa; phylum Chordata; class Actinopteri; order Acipenseriformes; family Polyodontidae; genus Polyodon; species Polyodon spathula. Next base: position 2,809,132 of record NC_054540.1, read on the forward strand.
CAGCTGCACAGAAGTGTGGATTGCCGGAATCAAAGGCATTACCAAGAGTACAGTATGATGATTGAAGCTATGTCTATTGTTTTTTAAATCCACAGGCAGTTTTTTAAACACTGAAATCAATCAATTAAATACAACATTATATAATAATAATAATAATAATAATAATAATAATAATAATAATAATAATAATAATAATAATAATAATAAACTTCATTTTATATAACGCCCTTAAAAGCAGTCACCTCAGAGCGCATCACAATTAATAGTACTACAATAAACAGATTATGCATAAAAGAAACACAAGAAGATAAAACATAAAAATCATCAAAATTGTAAAAACGCCTCTGTAAAACAATGAGTATTTAAATTAACTTTAAAAACACTCAGAGAAGCTGAGTCCCTGATTTGTAGTGGAATAGAGTTCCATAATCTATCCATAAACTAGCAAGGATTATAGCCTCAATAAAATGATCAACTTGCAAAATATCACATTACAAAATATCACATTACAAACTATCACATTACAAAGTATCACATTACAAAGTATCACATTACAAACTATCACATTACAAAATATCATAATACAAAGCATCACATTACAAAGTATCACATTACAAACTATCACATTACAAAATATCATAATACAAAGCATCACATTACAAAGTATCACATTACAAACTATCACATTACAAAATATCATAATACAAAGCATCACATTACAAAGTATCACATTACAAAATATCATAATACAAAGCATCACATTACAAAGTATCACATTACAAACTATCACATTACAAAATATCATAATACAAAGCATCACATTACAAAGTATCACATTACAAAATATCACATTACAAAATATCACATTACAGATAAGAGCAGTTGTAAATTCCCTTAAGAGCACGTAGTAGTATGATAAATGGATAAGAACGATTTCAAATAAGAACAATTACAAAAAATGTGAATGCAGATACCTTTAAGAGTACAAGCTACAGAAAATACACTATCGGTCAAAAGTTTTAGAACACCTCAATTTTTTCAGTTTTTATTGAAATTTACGCAGTTTAATGTCTCAGTGTACTCTGAAATTAAAGCATAGAACAAATAAACAATTGGAGATAAAAAAGAAATCATGGAATTATTTTGTTTAACAAAATTTAATCTACATTTTTGACTCTTTCAAAGTAGCCACCTTTTGCAGATATAACAGCTGAACACACTCGTGGCATTCTTTCTACAATGGAAATCAAATATTGTTTGGAAAGTTCTTCCCAACAGTGTTTCAGAAGTTCCCACAAAAGTTCTGTCCAGTTCATCCCAAACCAGCTCGATGGGGTTCAAGTCTGGAGACTATGCTGGCCATTCCATGATTTGAAGCCTAACGTCTTGTTCTTTTCTTCCAAGGTATTTCTGACATAGCCTGGAGGTATGTTTTGGGTCATTATTTTGCTGTAGGGTGAACCCATGAACAACTAGACGTATACCAGAGGGTATTGCATGGCACTGGAAAATGCTGTGGTAGCCGCTTTGGTTCAGGGTGCCACTCACTCTGCACAAGTTGCCGACTCTGGATCCAGCAAAAGAGCCCCAGACCACCACACTTCCTCCTCCATGTTTGACAGTTGGTATCACACAGCGAGGAAGCTGTATTTTAAATGTTTTAAATGTTTTTGTATGCTATCAACCTACTTGATAGCATACAAAAACCCTGCGTAATGAACTGAAGATTTCAAATTTTGATTCATCGATCCATAAGACCTTCTTCCAGTCTTCAGTAGTCCACTGGCGGTGTTTCATGGCCCAGGCAAGCCTCTTTTTCTTATTTTGCCATCATAGCAATGGCTTTCTTACCGCCACTCGGCCTGTCAAACCTGAAGTCTTCTATTCACAGTTGAAACTGAGACTTGCTTACTTCGACCAGTGTTAAGCTGTGCTTGAAGCTGTTGTCCTGTGAGCCGTCTATCACACAAGCTGTTGACTCTCAGAAACTTGTCTTCTGATTCTGTTGTAGCTTTGGGTCTGCCAGACCTCTTCCTGTCAGAGTTTCCTCCAGTTTCCAAGTACCTTTTGATGGTGTAGGAAACTGTGCTCACTGACACCTTGGCTTTCTTTACAATTTCTCTAAAGGAAAGACCTACACTTTTAATGGTTATAATGGTCTGTCTGTCTCCCTTTGTTAATTGCCTTTTTCTCATCATTATGATACCAATATACTACTTCCTGCAGTATAATACTGTCCAAATAATGCTTAAGAGGGTGTAGTAACACAGTCTGTTCCAACACTGATTTTTTACAGACAGAGGGTTTGGAAGTAATCAACAAAAGTTGGGACACCTGTAGGAATTGTTAGCATCAACTTTCAAGGCTTAATTTAATGCCATTGCTGCAGAACAGCTGTAAGTTGTTAACCCGTTACTTGTTCCCTGAAAAAGGCCTTTTTTTTATAATTCTGAAATGTACATTTTTTTTAGTTTTTGGTAACCTAAACTTTTTTTTAACCTCTGGCAGTTTACTGCTTACCTTTGTACCATTTCAGGTTATTCACTGGACTTGAACTGCTTAAATTTCAATAAAAACTGGAAAAATGGGGGTGTTCTAAAACTTTTGACTAGTAGTGTAGTTATAGTTTAAGAGCAGTAGTAGAATACGAGGCGGTTCAGTGCAAGAACAAGCTGATGAAGTACTGGTACAATTAGGTGCCGTATAGTCTATTATAGTCGAGAGCTGTGAGGTTTACAGATGCTGTCTGAACAGGTGTGTCTTGAGGAGGCGCTGGAAGGTGGTCAGGGATTGAGCAGTCCTTATATACTGGGTAGGTTTTTCCACCACTGAGGGGCAAGCGTAGAGAAGGAGTGGGCTCTAGAAGTGGGGGAGCGGGGAGGGAGTACAGCTAATCTGCCAGTGGTGGAGGAGCGGAGGGGGCGAGAGGGAGAAATAATAGTCTGACTATAGGAGGGAGCAGAAGGGTCAAGGCAGCGTACAAAAGTTTTGAATTGAATGCGAGCAGTGATAGGGAGCCAGTGGAGGGAGATGGAGCAGTGGAGTAGTGTGGGAGGAACACAGAAAGGAGAAGACAAGACGAGCAGCAAAGTTTTGAATGAGCTAGAGCGGACAGATAGCAGAGGCAGGGAGGCTGGCCAGGAGGGGGTTGCAGTAGTCAAGGCGGGACAGTACCAGGTCCTGAACTAGGAGCTGGGTGGAGTAGTTGGTGAGGGGGCGAATTCTGCATATGTTGCTGAGGAAGAAGCTACCAGAGCATGCCAGAGTAGAGATGGGTAGGAGGTGAGAGTAGGAGAGGGAGGGGTCATGGGTGACACCAAGGTTCTTGGTGGATGAGGAGGGAGAGATGGTGATGGATTGAAGAGGAAGGCTGCACAAGCAGAGTAGCGAGTTGGTGATGGAGAGAAGAGCAGTTTCAATGGAATGTGCCAGGTGAAAACATGACTGGAGGGGGTCAAGCAGAGAATGTTTTTTCATGAAAGCAGTGAGCTGACGATGTACTGCTAGCTTGAAGATTTTAGAGAGGAAAGGGAGAAGGAAGGCAGGATGGAAGTTCTGGAGGGATGAGGGAGAGTTTTTTTAAGATGGGGTGATGCAGGCCTGTATGAAGGCAGAAGGGAAACAGCCAGAAAGCACATGGTGGGTTTATGGCTCTGGAGCAGGGACCAATGATCAGAGCGAGAGGAGAAGGAGGAGGAGGAGGAGGGTAGATTAGAAGCTGTGAAGAGTGCATGGATGCCTGTGATTTTGGAGAAGAAGGAGGCAAAGTCACCAGTCATCAGGAGAGCCAGGGCTGGGGTGGGGAAGGGCGGGCAGGTCGAGGGTTGAGAGGGCAAAGGGAGTCGAGACAGGAGTTGAGGGAGGAGAAGAGGGTGAAGGTAGCCGAGTCTGGGAGAAGGGGGAGCAGTCCATGGTGAAGATGAGGTGTAGTTGATGACCAACAGTATGGGGGGGGGGGGGGGGGGGGGTGGTTCGGAGATACAGAAGGCGAAGGAGTAAAGAAGGGGAAGAAGACCAGCAGAGTTGTTAGGGTTGGAGAAGTAGATGTTAAAGTGGATGTTGAAGTCACCTAATAGAACAATGGGTGGCGGGAGAGGGGAGTGATTAGAGGAGGAAGTCAAGCACATCAAAAAAGTAAGTAAGAGGTCCAGGAGGGAGATAGAGTACAATGAGGAGGAGGCGACAAGGGGAGGTGATTTCAACACCATGAAACTCAAAGGTGCTAACAGAGAGAGGGGAGAAGCGGGGGGGACAGAAAAGAGCAGGGAGGGACAGAGCAGAAGATCTGGTACCCCACCGTGTCCAGAGGGGTGAGGAGAGTGGGACAGGACAGAAAGAGAAAAGGGCGGCTGGAGTGATAGTTATCAGGGGAGATCCAGATTTCAGTGAGAGCTAGGCAGTCAAGAGAAAGGTGAGAGGAGATAAAGTCAGCTTTGCTGGAAGCCAAGCAGCAATTCCAGAAAGCACCAGAGAGAGCACTGGGGGGTGTGAGAAGAGGAAAGGGGGGGGGGGGCAGCGGCTGGGCCTCTGAGGATAGAAAGTGCCCCCAGAGGGAGACCGCTGCGGAGGTGGAGCAGCATAGAGGAGGAGGTGAGGAGGGACAAAATGAAAAACAGAAGACAGAGAATAAGGGCATGACTTGGGGTTTAAACACAGAGATTGACAGATATTTTGGCGAGGCAGAACCAGGGAGGAGCTCTAGCTCTAGCTACTTAAGGTGTCAATCTAATTATTAAAATTAATTAATTACTTTTTTCTTCATTTATAAATGTATGTAATTACTTTTTTCTTCATATATAAATGTATGTATTTATCTATTTTTCAGTATACACAGAATTAGGAAAGGCCAGCCTTAAATGTTGTATTACTGCTTAGTTTTAACATTGCTGATTGGCTCATCATCTTATCCTATTTTACAAACTGTCAAAGTGACTTCCCAGCATGGATCTGAATCCTTAAATGACTCATGATTAGCAAGGAGGGACAAAAGTCCACCTCTGATGTCATTTCCTTTTGTTCAGAGCATGCATGAGCGCTGAACAGGTTGCATGCATTATTGTATCAGACTGCATGCGTATCTCTGAATTGATTTTATGAAAGGAAATGTAAAATAAATAAACATAATTTGTATAAATAAAAATAATACTGTATCTTATGCGGTTAAACTACATATTAAACAAACACAAATATTTCAATTATGTACTTAATTACGGGTGTTTAAATGTGTGAAAGATTAGATATGGCCACTGTGCTGCACTTGTCTCCAACAGTCAGGAACACAATTTATTGTCCTGTGTAATGTTTATCCTAATGCTTGAAACAATGTTTGTAGATGTAGATTACAACAAGTGTTGAGATATCTAGTGCTTGAATAGTATTCGATGATCCTGAGTGAAAATTGTTCTTACCATATCTTATTGTGGAATCTATCTTGTGTTCATTCAAATCCAATGACAGAATGAGTGGCCGAAGTAAATCAATCTTTCAATCAATTAATCTTTATTTTATATAGTGCCTTTCATAGTGGACCACCATTACAAAGCGCTTAAATAACATTATGAATTAAAACAGTTGTTCTTTTTTTTTTAATTTAAAGTGCATTATTATTTGACCTTATTCCAATCCCACGACCAAGCCAATCCCCAAGTCAAGGCTATCCCTCATGCCATCCCAGCTCAAGTCAAGGCTGTCTCTGATGCCATCCCAGCCCAGGTCAAGGCTATCCCTCATGCCATCCCAGCTCAAGTCAAGGCTGTCCCTGATGCCATCCCAGCCCAAGTCAAGGCTGTCCCTGATGCCATCCCAAATCAAGTCAAGACTGTCCCTGATGCCATCCCAGCCCAAGTCAAGGCTGTCCCTGATGCCATCCCAGCCCAAGTCAAGGCTATCCCTCATGCCATCCCAGCCCAAGTCAAGGCTGTCCCTGATGCCATCCCAGCCCAAGTCAAGGCGGTCCCTGATGCCATCCCAGCCCAAGTCAGGACTGTCCTGATGTCATCCCAGCCCAAGTCAAGGCTGTCCCTGATGCCATCCCAGCCCAAGTCAAGGCTGGCCCTGATACCATCCCAGCCCAAATCAAGGCTGTCCCTGATGCCATCCCAGCCCGTCAAGGCTGTCCCTGATGCCATCTCAGCCCAAGTTAAGGCTGTCCCTGATGCCATCCCAGCTCAAGTCAAGGCTGTCCCTGATGCCATCCCAGCCCAAGTCAAGGCTATCCCTCATGCCATCCCAGCCCAAGTCAAGGCTGTCCCTGATGCCATCCCAGCCCAAGTCAAGGCTGTCCCTGATGCCATCCCAGCCCGTCAAGGCTGTCCCTGATGCCATCCCAGCCCAAGTCAAGACTGTCCTGATGCCATCCCAGCCCAAGTCAAGACTGTCCTGATGCCATCCCAGCCCAAGTCAAGGCTGTCCCTGATGCCATCCCAGCCCAAGTCAAGGCTGGCCCTGTACCATCCCAGCCCAAATCAAGGCTGTCCCTGATGCCATCCCAGCCCGTCAAGGCTGTCCCTGATGCCATCCCAGCCCAAGTCAAGGCTGTCCCTGATGCCATCCCAGCCCAAGTCAAGGCTGTCCCTGATGCCATCCCAGCCCAAGTCAAGGCTGTCCCTGATGCCATCCCAGCCCAAGTCAAGGCTGTCCCTGATGCCATCCCAGCCCAAGTCAAGGCTGTCCCTGATGCCATCCCAGCCCAAGTCAAGGCTATCCCTCATGCCATCCCAGCCCAAGTCAAGGCTGTCCCTGATGCCATCCCAGCCCAAGTCAAGGCTGTCCCTGATGCCATCCCAGCCCAAGTCAAGGCTGTCCCTGATGCCATCCCAGCCCAAGTCAAGGCTGTCCCTGATGCCATCCCAGCCCAAGTCAAGGCTGTCCCTGATGCCATCCCAGCCCAAGTCAAGGCTGTCCCTGATGCCATCCCAGCCCAAGTTAAGGCTGTCCCTGATGCCATCCCAGCCCGTCAAGGCTGTCCCTGATGCCATCCCAGCCCAAGTCAAGGCTGTCCCTGATGCCATCCCAGCCCAAGTCAAGGCTGTCCCTGATGTAGTCCCAATAGCAACTTCATCCTCCACCTCTCCAGCCTCCACATTATTTGCAGGAAGTCCCCTTGATGGGTGGGCAGTGCACAGCTTTGTCTCAGTCCACCCTGCTGACCTGGCCTCGTCAGTTCAGTTCCTCTTTCAGAGAGCTGAGGCTTCCCTCCCCTTCAGAGGTGGGGCCAACAGTCAAATCTATAAGAACTGACATCACTCATAACCCTAGACAAGCAGCCATGATCCAAACACTGAATCAGAAATCAAGCCATGTTAGTATTAAAACATAAGAAAAGTCTGAGAATAAGAAAAGGCCATTCGGCACTCTATGGCTTGTCCCTAGTTAGCACACCATTCTCCCCTACTGGGGAGAACTCATTTAAAATCACAGAATCTGGTAGGTTATTCCATGCATTTATAACTCTGTGTAAAAAATGCTTCCTCTAAACTTACTTTTACTCAACTTCCAGGACCATTTTTTCCCCCTTGTTCTTCTCTCTGTGTTAAATTTGAAGCACTGTCTTAACTTTGAGTGAATTTGATGTATCTACAGTTGTCAGTGACGAAGCCACAGATTCAGATGACTTGAAAAATTAATCAATTAAACCATCAAAGGATGGTGTTAGGAAATTATTTTTAAAACAGGCTTTGCAGTGCAAGTTACAGTATGTATGACTTTGTGGAGCACCTGCTTGTTTACTTGATTAGAGCGAATAATTAAACACTGCTGTACACATGTTGAGGGTCCCTGAGTTAATTAGTGGTGTTCTAAACAATGTTTTACAAAAAAAGGGTAAATAACAAATTAAAGGCCACCTTGTGTAAAGCAGGCTCAATCTCTCCTCCTCTGTATTAGCATATATTGGACGTGAAAGGTCAATGAAATTGTGAGATTAGTTGATAACAAAGCCATCCCTAATGCTGTCAGTGATTGGTGCCTAGCACTCATAGTACATGCAGCCTCCAGCACAATGCAACATCCAGTAGATGTATAGGACAGCCCAGACACTAGAAAGCCCTTCAAGCTCATTACAGAAATTAAAACATGTAGGATCTCTTTCTCATTTAATGTTTCCCCACTCTGTATCATTTATTGTTTAGAAAGAGCTTGCAAGACAACGGTTGTTAAAATAAAGCTGTTTCCTTCTCAATGAGGAGTGAAAATGTTCAAAGGCAAATCAATAGAAGACTTTAATGCCGTCATTTCTAGTCTGTGGCTGTTTTCGAGTAGTACGAGTGAAAGGGAAGAGTTGTGTGCTGCACTGCCTTGCTGGATTCTGGCTCCTGTTGTTCAGATCAGGTTAAAAGCTTTATAATGACACCTGCAGAGGACCTTGCTGTATAGTGATTAAGTTATACTTAGGATCATTCATACTTTCTTCTTTCTTTTCTTTTTTTAAGGCAATGAAGTGGGGAAGCATATGAGCTGTGCGCTGAAGCCTACAAGTGAAGAATTGTGTACTGAATCCTGTGCAGCATGGACATGGTTCCTCACCTCAGCCTTGACAATGATCTAACAGAAACAGCAAAAGAGAATCATACACAACACACATATGATATTAAAAAATGTAAGACATGAAATATTAGGGAAATGTAAATGTTAAGTAGCCCTTTAACTAACATGTTTGGCCTTGCTTTAACTTAAAGAAAATGCCTTAAGGCCTTGAACAGTTGTCCTTTTACACCGGGTCTGCAGTGGGGGTGGTTTTGTTATTTACCCAAACACTTACTGTACTCCCTTAGAAAACTTCACCATAGTAAAAGCATAGCAAGGTGTAATACAGCATAATGAAAGCATCGTAAAGCATAGGTAAGCAGTGTGAAGCACAGAGGTATGGTAAAGCATATTAAAGAACATGGCCAACTGGGGTAAACTATGGTAAATGCATAGTCTAACCATGGGAAAACTGCAACAGGAACACTGCAGTGTTTTATCAGGAACACTTCAAATGGAATTTAAAGCTGGGCTTCATGTTGTAATTTTAAACAGTACAGCGCTCTGGGGAGCTTGTGCATTTCAAACTGTAATTGGAAAAATATATATTTTTGTTGCAATATGTTTTATTTAAAGGGGGAGTTAATTTGCGTGTGCTTTTTTTAAATAAAACATGTTTTTAATGACGGAAACAAGAAGACGAAGCACGCAATTAATGAAAGATTAATGTTGCATTCCTTCAGCGGTAGAAGAGCCGTTTCATGGTAGATTTGAATAGACTCATTCATATTTAAATAACTGCTTTGATGATGATGATACAGCCACTTTCATCAAAGGACCAAGATGCACTTATCTGCTCCAAAGGAAACATTTCTCTGAACAATTGAGTGTCATGTACTGGGCATCCCACTTTACACAAATAAACACATAAATAACAACAGCAAAATGGGTTAATAAAATCACGACAGCACTGAGACAGTCGCTGGCTTATGCAGAACTGGCGGTCCTTTAGAAACTCACTACAGTTGTTTGGCTGACGGTACTAATTCATTTTCTAATAAAAAAAAAAGAAACAGACCACATTATTCTGAAAAACAAACAAACAAAAAAAACAACAACAACACAACCAAGGAAGATTCTTAGCACAACAAATGAGGAGACAGTGACAATGTTGCTAATTTTATTTAGTAAATGTCCTGGCTATTTCTTCTTTAAGATGTATAGATCCAGATATTATAGTTTTAAGAACTAGCATCCATAGCTTAAAACAATGCAGTTGTTCCAATGAAGTGGTAGTTACCATCAAAATAATGTTCTGTGTGTGTGTGTGTGTGTGTGTGTGTGTGTGTGTGTGTGTGTGTGTGTGTGTGTGTGTGTGTGTATATATATATATATATATATATATATATATATATATATATATATATATATATACACACACACACACACAGTGCCTTGCAAAAGTATTCAGACCCCTGACCAATTCTCTAATATTACTGAATTACAAATGGTACACTGAAGTTTTGTTCTGTTTGATATTTTATTTTTAAACACTGAAACTCAGAATCAATTATTGTAAGGTGACATTGGTTTTATGTTGGGAAATATTTTTAAGAAAAATAAAAAACTGAAATATCTTGCTTGCATAAGTATTCAACCCCCACACATTAATATTTGGTAGAACCACCTTTCACTGCAATAACAGCTTTAAGGTTGTTCAGGTTGGTTGGACTCTTGTGGACCGCAATTTTCAAATAGTGTCCAAGACCCTTCACCGTTATATTTGTTCTTGTGTGAGACTTTCACTTTTTCAGTCAGCGAAAATATATGCTAAAAACAGAGTGAATTCGACGTAGCCCTTTTAAAATGGCAAAAGATAGCTACGTTTGGAGTTTTTCTACAGCAAAAAAAAAAAAACTTGATCACCAACGCCAGAGACACCAACAGAAATCGAACCCGACTCTCGTAGCTGAGAATGTTATTAACAGCTCGGGGGTGTGAAGATACTTTCAAACGCTCAGGTGCAGGTGCAGCTGTCGATAAGAGACCCTTGCCTGTAAAGTGTTTTCAGCTCTCTTGATTGTGACAATCTGGCGTAGAACTGTTTGTGATGAAAGATCTGGCAATGTTAGAAAGATAGCTTAATGTTTATATATATATATATATATATATATATATATATATATATATATATATATATATATATATATATATATATATATATATATATGTCATCCATAGTCTTCATGCAGTCATGCATGCAGTAGGATATTTGAGTTATAACACCACCAATACAAACAGTTTTTACAGAACATTATAAAGCATTCAAACTAGCAAAGCATGTTTTTTTTTTTTTTTTGTTACTTACTGTGTACAGCAACTTATGTTTAAATACAAATACAATCATAATAAAATATCTAGCAACGCGCCCAGGCAACGCTTACACAGGCAGGACAAACAGTTCTAAAGAGCCTAGTTAAAATTCATACTTATCTCAAGTATCCCCGTTTAGAATAATTAGACACCATCTGACACGGCGGCAGCTAGCTCTCCAGTCACTGAGCGCTGTGTGCTGCGTTGCTATTGCGTAGCCGTGCAGTGCATTTATGAAGAAGCTGTGTAATACTCGAGCAACTGCAGCTCCGGAACCGCCAACCACATCGGTGTTTTTTTTCCTGCTATTTTCTTGGAGCTAAACTCACATCGTCATACTTACCAGGCTGTTGTTTTATGTATTTTCTAATGTGTATGATTATTTTTTAAAGACACGGAGCATCGGGTTCTTTTTTTTTCTTTCTTTGTTTCTTTCTTTCATTGAAGCATTTCTTTTTAAAATATGACCAGAGATAGTTTCCAAAACTGAACTGTCGGGAATTGCGATCTTATTATTGCAAGAAGAAGGATTCGCCGAATAAGAAGAAAAAATGAAAACCCGAAGAATGGAATTAAATGATATATATTAAAAAAAATAATAATAACACGAGTAAAATAAACGACCAGAGAGAGAGAGAGAGAGAGAGAGAGAGAGAGAGAGAGAGAGAGAGAGAGAGAGAGAGAGAGAGAGCAGCGATGATGAATAGCAGTGGCCTGGATCTGCAAAACGTCAGTGCCTGGCTTGTCAGTCTGTGTACTACAGTGCTATAGTGACTGTACAATGTAGAACATGTTGTTTGAAACATGGTCATACCTGCAATATTTTAAACAAAGGTTTATTGTTATAATATCAATATGTATTATATGAAAGAGACATGACTATTGATTAAACCGTAGGAAGCTTTTTTTGTAGTGTAACTGTTTTCAGAAACATGGTAGTCTACCGTATAGCAAGTAGGGTATAACTTGTCGATACCATAGTGTATATGCCATAAAAAAAACAAAACAAAACAAAACAAACAAATAAACTAAAATGGAAATGACAGCAGAATCAGCCAATTTCAGTGGGAAATCCAACAACAGCTACGAGAATAAAAACTCCGGGGGACCCGATCGCAATGGCTACGCAAAGACCTCTGTCCCTCCATTACAAAGGGACCCCGAATGCCAGATGTGGGGGGCATTCATGGTGAAGAGAATCTGGAGTTCCTGGAAAGTCTCGTCCGCGGTGTGCGTCGGCTCTCTCTCGGTTCTGTTGGCTTTGAAGTTTGTGAACGGGGAAATCGAGTACAGCAGCAACAACAGGGGCAAGGTGCCCGACTCGCCGGTGCATCACTATCTCTCGGGGTGCGCGGCGGAGCTCTTGGTAACTTGGTGGCACTCGGCGGCGCCCCTCTTCACGCTGGTATGTGCATTCTTCTGGGTCGGCTTGTACCTAACACGATGCGGGGTCATGCTAAAAACTGCACTTTTCCTCCTGACCGTGTGCCACCTGGGAGAAGCGGCTGCCCAGCTCTTGCTCATCGGCTCGGAGGATCAGTTACTCTCTTTCACTGCAACTGTGGTGGTGCTCGCTTGCTTGGTAACCGGGGCACTGATGAGAGTGAAACTAAAGCAGGGGCTTTCTGTCATCTTCTTTATCAGCCTGGTCAGGACCCTTTCTCTGATCTCGCTGAATAAAGTCCGGGCCGGTTGTAGACCCTACCTGGCGTACTTGGTCGGGGTGCTGGGGTTCCTTCTTGCGAGGTATGCAGACCAGCTATTGCCGAGTCAGGGCCAACACGAAGGGGGCTGTACTTCCCTGGCGGGGGCAAAGGAGCACATCCCTGTATTTAAAAGGAGAAGAAGATCCAGCTCTGTAATTTCATCAGACATGGCGAACAGCCAGTCCAGCAGCAGCAGATCACATAGAAGGACTTCTTTGCCATGCATTCAGAGGGATCAGGTAAGGACATTCAGCATTGTGAGCATTCTGCTTGCGCAGTCATGTTAGTCTTGCGGTCACACACGCACGGTGGCATTGTGCTGTGTTTGTTTTACTCGTTTTATGCACATTGGAGTGTGGGTTCTACGGGTAGCAGCAATACCGTACGCTGCCTGCTACACTATCGATATATGACATGTTATAAAGAAGAAAAAAAAGTATCTTTTGCATTATTTTAAATCAGCTGTGTTTTTTTTTAAATTAAGAAATGTCTGTTTTTCTGTTTCACATTAAGTTTGTGTTTACATGTAAAATGTTTCGTGCGTTTAAAGGCTAAAGGTATAACCTATACAATCGAATTGAACATAATCATTATTTTCGCCTGTACTGTACCACTCGGTTTTCTAAAACTTACTTTAATGTGGTATAGACTATGCTTGGAGATACTGTCGCGATTTAAAATAGCAGTTCAAGGTTAATTTCCACTATTGTATAGGCTGCGCTTTGAGATACTGTCGCGATTTACAATTAAGTCAATTAACGAGAAGTGAAAACAACACAATTTAGTTTTCCCTATTAAAGCATATTTACATACCGCACCGTAATCCAAATGTTTAGGATTGGAACTAAAGTCGTATGCAGTGTATTTGAAACGCGCTGTACTGTCTCCATACACTGCTATGCGTGTTGTTGGTAATGCAACGTATTGTTATGAGTCTTCAAGCAACTGAAATAAAAACCCGGTGTGTCTAAGATGTGTTTCGGTTCATGTTTAATCCTGTGCGAAACAACATTTCCAGGAGCCAGCGTGCAGTCCCACTCCATTATTCAAAAGCGGGAAGCAACAATGCAATCTTAGGTATAGATACGGTTTAGTGCTTTGAAATATTCACTAAAAACAAAATAAAAAACAAAAACAAACAAAACAAACAAAACGAAGTCGTCGTCTCTATCTATCTATCTATCTGTCTATCTGTCTAGCTATCTATATGACTACGTGATTTTCTACTTAAGCTACTAAACATCTGCACAGTTTGGCAAATACAGCGCATTTAAGCAATAACTATAACGATTGATGCTATTTACTTATTTTAGTTTTCAAGTAAATTATTATACAAACAATCATGAGTCTGGACCATTTACTGAGAAGAGACGAGCATAACTTCTGAAGTTGTTAGGACATGTACTGCAACCTATTATTATTATTATTATTATTATTATTATTATTATTATTATTATTATTATTATTATTATTATTTATTATTATTATTATTATTATTATTATTATTATTATTATTATTATTATTATTTGTTTTTGTTTGTTTGTTTATTTATTAGCAGACAGCCTTACCCAGGACGACTTACAGTCGTATACAAAAAATACATGTCAAGAGTTACAGTGCAATTAAGAGCAAGATGTACTGATATAAATAAGGTATACTCTAATAATAAGGGAGCTGTTTGCGGATTGGGTGTTGTCTCCTTATTTAGAATCAAACGGGCTGTCTTATTTTGATACAGTGATTCTCAACTGTAGCTTTCATTATAACCACATCGTGTTAATACAAAATGAAGCGCAGGGATGAGGCTGTGAAGAGTCCTGGATAACTCTGTCTCTCTACCTGCTGGTTTTCAGACTACAGGAGCCTATGTAGACTCTTACAAGATAGATCAAAGTAAACATCAGTGTTATAAACTGAGTGTTTAATAAAAATAAAACATAAGAGTACCGCTTCATAAGATAATTAAACCAGCAGCTTCTTGGTTTATGTTGAATACATTGACATTGTTCTTTAAAACGTATCTCTAGGCAGCGTTTCGGTTTCCAAGTGCAATTCTGTGATTTAGTTGACTGAACTAGCTGGCCTCTAGTGGCGAGCGGTGGTATTGTACTCATTGGAGACACAGTGGAAGTCAGTCTGCAGAAATAAGATAGATATGTCCTGTAAACAGCGTCCGACTCAAACCTGAGAATTTGACATTACTGCTGACCTGAGCGGATAACTGCTTTGTGTAAGATGTAATAGAACTGTTGCACACCAGCTTGACTTTACCAGAAATTAGCATGCATACTGCAGTTAAAGATTATGTAAGAGTGTGTCTCCCAATGTATCGATTTTGCAGGTCTTTTAGAAAGAATGAGTCTGCACAGTGTTATTAAAGCAGGTCACTACACCCTGCAGTGGTTTATCTCACCACACTGCACTTCACAGTGCATGCATTATGACTAGCAGGCCAGGCAGTTCTTACACAGTGTACGTCACTCTGTGTGAACTTTGCACCCGATATTGGCGAGTCGACTTGGAACCCTTTCTATCAGATACCACTGTTTAGGGTATACTGATTCGATAAGCAACCCTTAGCAGCCTCCACAGAAAGCACAAGGTGATTCAATGATATGAAACACAGCGCCTTATTTATTTGTTTATTTATGTATGTATATGTATGTATGTATGTATGTATGTATTATGTATTATACATTTAACATACCCTGGTTTGCCATGTTTATTAACATGCTTTTCCATACCTCGCTATTCCTTACAATGCTTACCTGTGCTTAACCATGCTTTCACTGTGCTTTACTTTGCTGTGCTTTTACTTTGGGAAACACTTTTATACAGTTTTCTCAGTCATTAGTGATGATACTACTGTGTGTAATTACACTACTGGCTGCCTGGTAGAAATGCAGCAATTCATTGAGTAGTGATTGCCATTGCTTTTTACGCCTCTCTTATATTTATTGATCAGTGAATTGCTTTGGTTATTTGGAGCCTTGCCCCTCATGCCACCTCCCAGTGACGTTGCTAGACTAAAGCTCCTCGGATTGTAATGGGGGTCAAAAGGAAATTTTATATATATATATATATATATATTATATATATATATAGGATATATATATTATTAATGATATATATATATATATAGATATATTATATTATATACATATATATATTACATCAAAAGAATTACGTACACAATATAGTATAAATCCCGAAGACAAGACAAAAAATAATTTTAAAAACCACTAATTAAAAATCGATAAAAATCAAAATGCATTTACGAAAAAATATATGACATACTTTTAATGCCCCAAAAACCAAGGGCAAAAAAGGTACATAGGATTTGACTTTGAATTCACATGGTACCCAGAAAGGCTAAACGGACAGAGGTGTTACCCTTATATCGAGATATATAACATAAATTCCGTGGATTGTACGTCAGAGCAAAATAGGAAAGAAATTTACCCTATATATATATATATATATATAGCGATGCCCTATATCAATATGTATATAGAATACAGCGATGTAGCATTGTCAAGAGGGTGTAGAGCTAGCATGGGCAGCCAGGACAGCGATGCCCTAGCATTGTATTTAGGGTCAAGAGGGTGTAGAGCTAGAATGGGCAGCTAGGACAGCGATTTCTGCATTGTCAAGAGGGTGTAGAGCTAGAATGGGCAGCCAGGACAGCGATTTTTTAGCTATTTCAAGAGGGTGTAGAGCTAAATGGGCAGCCAGGACAGCGATGCCCTAGCATTGTCAAGAGGGTGTAGGCTAGAATGGGCCTTTCCAAAATGCGTTTTTTTCTGTCAAAATATGTAGAGCTAACTTGCAGCAGTACTTGCCCTACACTTCAAAGTTGTAGAGCTAGCATTTCCTTTGCTGTCTTCCACATTGTCAAAGGGTGTGCTAGAATCACAGGACACATGCCCTTCTGGTCTTTTTGGGTGTAGAGCTAGCATTTTTTTTTAGGACAGCGATGCCCTAGCATTGTCAAGAGGGTGTACAAGCTACCATGGGCAGCCAGGACAGCGATGCCCTAGCATTCTCAAGAGGGTGTAGAGCTCATCCAATAGGACAGCGATGCCCTAGCATTGTCAAGAGGGTCAGTAGTTGGGCAGCTAGGACAGCGATGGGTGGTGTAGAGCTAGCATGGGCAGCCAGGACAGCGATGCCCTAGCATTGTCAAGAGGGTGTAGAGCTAGCATGGGCAGCCAGGACAGCGATGCCCTAGCATTGTCAAGAGGGTGTAGAGCTAGCATGGGCAGCCAGGACAGCGATGCCCTAGCATTGTCAAGAGGGTGTAGGGCTAGCATGGGCAGCCAGGACAGCGATGCCCTAGCATTGTCAAGAGGGTGTAGAGCTAGCATGGGCAGCCAGGACAGCGATGCCCTAGCATTGTCAAGAGGGTGTAGAGCTAGCATGGGCAGCCAGGACAGCGATGCCCTAGCATTGTCAAGAGGGTGTAGGGCTAGAATGGGCAGCCAGGACAGCGATGCCCTAGCATTGTCAAGAGGGTGTAGAGCTAGCATGGGCAGCCAGGACAGCGATGCCCTAGCATTGTCAAGAGGGTGTAGAGCTAGCATGGGCAGCCAGGACAGCGATGCCCTAGCATTGTCAAGAGGGTGTAGAGCTAGCATGGGCAGCCAGGACAGCGATGCCCTAGCATTGTCAAGAGGGTGTAGAGCTAGCATGGGCAGCCAGGACAGCGATGCCCTAGCATTGTCAAGAGGGTGTAGGGCTAGAATGGGCAGCCAGGACAGCGATGCCCTAGCATTGTCAAGAGGGTGTAGAGCTAGCATGGGCAGCCAGGACAGCGATGCCCTAGCATTGTCAAGAGGGTGTAGAGCTAGAATGGGCAGCCAGGACAGCGATGCCCTAGCATTGTCAAGAGGGTGTAGAGCTAGCATGGGCAGCCAGGACAGCGATGCCCTAGCATTGTCAAGAGGGTGTAGAGCTAGCATGGGCAGCCAGGACAGCGATGCCCTAGCATTGTCAAGAGGGTGTAGGGCTAGAATGGGCAGCTAGGACAGCGATGCCCTAGCATTGTCAAGAGGGTGTAGGGCTAGCATGGGCAGCCAGGACAGCGATGCCCTAGCATTGTCAAGAGGGTGTAGGGCTAGAATGGGCAGCCAGGACAGCGATGCCCTAGCATTGTCAAGAGGGTGTAGGGCTAGCATGGGCAGCCAGGACAGCGATGCCCTAGCATTGTCAAGAGGGTGTAGGGCTAGAATGGGCAGCCAGAACAGCGATGCCCTAGCATTGTCAAGATGGTGTAGGGCTAAAATGGCCAGCCAGGACGGCGTTGCCCTAACATTGTCAAGAGGGTGTAGGGCTGGAATGGGCAGCCAGGACGGCTCTGATTTGCTGTGGGTGAGTCTGAAGGATGTTTAAATTGCTGTGGAGGGATAAATAATCATTCCACAAGGAATACCATCAGGGAGGCAGGATTGCAAGCAGGGAGATTCAGCTTTTATATATTACAGAGTACATGCAAAGGTGCCGTTTGTGCAGTATAACAAAGTAACCCTTTAAGCAAGCCCATGGATGCAAACCCCCGTGCTGCAGATAAGAGTAGTTTCTGTTTTGTCCAGTCCCCTCTGTGAATACAGGGTGAAAAGGGGAGCAGGGTCTCTGTATAGGCAAGTTCTTCACACTGGAGAGTGTTTGTTCAAAACCAACAGCTGTTCTACTGGAGTTTCTTGCATATCAAACTATTTACATTAGTTGTAGAGCTAGCAATGGGCAGCCAGGACAGCGATGCCCTAGCATTGTCAAGAGGGTATAGAGCTAGATATATATATATATATATATATATATATATCAATAGGGTATATATAGCTATAGATAGATAGATAGATAGATAGGACAGCGATGCCCTAGCATTGTCAAGAGGGTGTAGAGCTAGAATGGGCAGCCAGGACAGCGATGCCCTAGCATTGTCAAGATGGTGTAGGGCTAAAATGGCCAGCCAGGACGGCGTTGCCCTAACATTGTCAAGAGGGTGTAGGGCTAGAATGGGCAGCCATATAGCTCTGATGCTATATATATATATATATATATATATATATATAATCATTCCACAAGGAATACCATCAGGGAGGCAGGATTGCAAGCAGGGAGATTCAGCTTTTGTTATCATCACATAGCAAGCCTTTTTCTAGTAAAGATATATTTTTAAGAGTGTGTGTATTTAGTGTTCTTATTGTTTACTGTAAGAGTTTAAATGACATGATCTGTGCTTGACATTACATATGTCACCTGTGGCTCTTTTGAATGAGATGATCAATGCATTGTATCACTCCCCATACCCCCCCCCCCCACCTCTGATTAAGAGTGGTACTGTAAGAGTCACTGCAGCATTAATCTGCTTTAATTAAATGCTAAGTGGATAGTGCAGATCCACAAAGCCAGCACCTGCAGTGACAGTCAGTCAGTCCCTGAGTGATCTGTAAACTGAGCAATGTTGAGAGACTGTTACTCACTTCCTTTTGGGGATTGTAAGATATAATCCAGTCCTGCGGGTCGATTGTTAGCTACGTGCATTGCCAGTTGTCATCACTCACTTATATATATATATAGATATATATATATATATATATCATATATTGTTAGCTACGTGCATATGCCAGTTCTCATTACTAGTAGACCAGTCACCTCATATCATTTGAGTTTAGCAATATATATAATATATATATATATCACGACAGAATTATCATATCCTATAGTTACATATATATAATTTTTTATATCATAATATATATATATATATATATATATATATATATATATATATATATATATATATATATATAATAAAATATATGAAATGGAAATGCTGAGCTAAATGAATCCATGGGATTGTGTGAAAATGGAAAACAGATGTTTGTTTAGGACAAAATAATCAACCTTAGATTCGTAGCACATTATAATTAAAAGAGAAAAGAAAACACTTGCAAATCATTAAAAAAAACACATTCTGCAGAACTGTAAAACCCAAAGCTATGTCCCTGAAGATGGGTAAAAAAATGGGTTATTTTGGTTAGTTTTACATGTCAGTGAGTGTGCCAGTTATTTCTCATTTTATAAGTGATCTCATCTCATGTAGTCTGTTCTGCCTGCTGAAACTGTGCAAAATGACGTCTCCTATGATAACAGACACTCTTCATAACATATAAACTAAATCTCAAAAGAAAAAACAACTACCTACTGCTACTATTAAACATAACAACAAAGGAAACACAAATGTTGCTTGAATGTCCACATGTTTTCTATGCATGGCATGTCATCTGTGTACAAGTGTACTGACATCTCTCAAACATGATTTAGAATCATTTTATGAACTAGAAATGTTAAAGACATTTAAAAAAAAAAAGTCTTTGGTTACCTCCAGTCTTTAGTTACCTCAAAACAACTTAGTAATACACTGCTAGTAAAGGAAGGAGGGGTGCATTGGACAGTGTGTAATACACTGCTAGTAAAGGAAGGGTGGGTGCATTGGACAGTGTGTAATACACTGCTAGTAAAGGAAGGATGGGTGCATTGGACAGTGTGTAATACACTGCTAGTAAAGGAAGGGTGGGTGCATTGGACAGTGTGTAATACACTGCTAGTAAAGGAAGGATGGGTGCATTGGACAGTGTGTAATACACTGCTAGTAAAGGAAGGGTGGGTGCATTGGACAGTGTGTAATACACTGCTAGTAAAGGAAGGAGGGGTGCTTTGGACAGTGTGTAATACACTGCTAGTAAAGGAAGGATGGGTGCTTTGGACAGTGTGTAATACACTGCTAGTAAAGGAAGGAGGGGGTGCTTTGGACAGTGTGTAATACACTGCTAGTAAAGGAAGGGTGGGTGCATTGGACAGTGTGTAATACACTGCTAGTAAAGGAAGGAGGGGTGCTTTGGACAGTGTGTAATACACTGCTAGTAAAGGAAGGGTGGGTGCATTGGACAGTGTGTAATACACTGCTAGTAAAGGAAGGATGGGTGCTTTGGACAGTGTGTAATACACTGCTAGTAAAGGAAGGGTGGGTGCTTTGGACAGTGTGTAATACACTGCTAGTAAAGGAAGGGTGGGTGCTTTGGACAGTGTGTAATACACTGCTAGTAAAGGAAGGAGGGGTGCTTTGGACAGTGTGTAATACACTGCTAGTAAAGGAAGGAGGGGGTGCTTTGGACAGTGTGTAATACACTGCTAGTAAAGGAAGGATGGGTGCTTTGGACAGTGTGTAATACACTGCTAGTAAAGGAAGGATGGGTGCTTTGGACAGTGTGTAATACACAGCTAGTAAAGGAAGGATGGGTGCTTTGGACAGTGTGTAATACACAGCTAGTAAAGGAAGGAGGGGGTGCTTTGGACAGTGTGTAATACACAGCTAGTAAAGGAAGGATGGGTGCTTTGGACAGTGTGTAATACACAGCTAGTAAAGGAAGGAGGGGTGCTTTGGACAGTGTGTAATACACAGCTAGTAAAGGAAGGATGGGTGCTTTGGACAGTGTGTAATACACAGCTAGTAAAGGAAGGAGGGGGTGCTTTGGACAGTGTGTAATACACAGCTAGTAAAGGAAGGATGGGTGCTTTGGACAGTGTGTAATACACTGCTAGTAAAGGAAGGATGGGTGCTTTGGACAGTGTGTAATACACTGCTAGTAAAGGAAGGGTGGGTGCATTGGACAGTGTGTAATACACTGCTAGTAAAGGAAGGAGGGGTGCTTTGGACAGTGTGTAATACACTGCTAGTAAAGGAAGGGTGGGTGCATTGGACAGTGTGTAATACACAGCTAGTAAAGGAAGGATGGGTGCTTTGGACAGTGTGTAATACACTGCTAGTAAAGGAAGGAGGGGTGCTTTGGACAGTGTGTAATACACTGCTAGTAAAGGAAGGAGGGGTGCTTTGGACAGTGTGTAATACACTGCTAGTAAAGGAAGGAGGGGTGCTTTGGACAGTGTGTAATACACTGCTAGTAAAGGAAGGAGGGGTGCTTTGGACAGTGTGTAATACACTGCTAGTAAAGGAAGGAGGGGTGCTTTGGACAGTGTGTAATACACTGCTAGTAAAGGAAGGAGGGGTGCTTTGGACAGTGTGTAATACACTGCTAGTAAAGGAAGGAGGGGTGCTTTGGACAGTGTGTAATACACTGCTAGTAAAGGAAGGAGGGGTGCTTTGGACAGTGTGTAATACACAGCTAGTAAAGGAAGGAGTGGGTGCTTTGGACAGTGTGTAATACACTGCTAGTAAAGGAAGGATGGGTGCTTTGGACAGTGTGTAATACACTGCTAGTAAAGGAAGGATGGGTGCTTTGGACAGTGTGTAATACACTGCTAGTAAAGGAAGGAGGGGGTGCTTTGGACAGTGTGTAATACACTGCTAGTAAAGGAAGGGTGGGTGCATTGGACAGTGTGTAATACACTGCTAGTAAAGGAAGGAGGGGTGCTTTGGACAGTGTGTAATACACTGCTAGTAAAGGAAGGATGGGTGCTTTGGACAGTGTGTAATACACTGCTAGTAAAGGAAGGGGGGGTGCTTTGGACAGTGTGTAATACACTGCTAGTAAAGGAAGGATGGGTGCTTTGGACAGTGTGTAATACACTGCTAGTAAAGGAAGGAGGGGGTGCTTTGGACAGTGTGTAATACACTGCTAGTAAAGGAAGGGGGGGTGCTTTGGACAGTGTGTAATACACTGCTAGTAAAGGAAGGAGGGGGTGCTTTGGACAGTGTGTAATACACTGCTAGTAAAGGAAGGAGGTGCTTTGGACAGTGTGTAATACACTGCTAGTAAAGGAAGGAGGGGTGCTTTGGACAGTGTGTAATACACTGCTAGTAAAGGAAGGAGGGGTGCTTTGGACAGTGTGTAATACACTGCTAGTAAAGGAAGGAGGGGGTGCTTTGGACAGTGTGTAATACACTGCTAGTAAAGGAAGGAGGTGCTTTGGACAGTGTGTAATACACTGCTAGTAAAGGAAGGAGGGGGTGCTTTGGACAGTGTGTAATACACTGCTAGTAAAGGAAGGAGGTGCTTTGGACAGTGTGTAATACACTGCTAGTAAAGGAAGGAGGGGTGCTTTGGACAGTGTGTAATACACTGCTAGTAAAGGAAGGAGGAGGTGCTTTGGACAGTGTGTAATACACTGCTAGTAAAGGAAGGAGGGGTGCTTTGGACAGTGTGTAATACACTGCTAGTAAAGGAAGGAGGTGCTTTGGACAGTGTGTAATACACTGCTAGTAAAGGAAGGAGGGGGTGCTTTGGACAGTGTGTAATACACTGCTAGTAAAGGAAGGAGGGGTGCTTTGGACAGTGTGTAATACACTGCTAGTAAAGGAAGGAGGGGGTGCTTTGGACAGTGTGTAATACACTGCTAGTAAAGGAAGGGTGGGTGCTTTGGACAGTGTGTAATACACTGCTAGTAAAGGAAGGAGGTGCTTTGGACAGTGTGTAATACACTGCTAGTAAAGGAAGGAGGTGCTTTGGACAGTGTGTAATACACTGCTAGTAAAGGAAGGAGGGGGTGCTTTGGACAGTGTGTAATACACTGCTAGTAAAGGAAGGAGGGGGTGCTTTGGACAGTGTGTAATACACTGCTAGTAAAGGAAGGATGGGTGCTTTGGACAGTGTGTAATACACTGCTAGTAAAGGAAGGAGGGGTGCTTTGGACAGTGTGTAATACACTGCTAGTAAAGGAAGGATGGGTGCTTTGGACAGTGTGTAATACACTGCTAGTAAAGGAAGGAGGTGCTTTGGACAGTGTGTAATACACTGCTAGTAAAGGAAGGAGGGGTGCTTTGGACAGTGTGTAATACACTGCTAGTAAAGGAAGGATGGGTGCTTTGGACAGTGTGTAATACACTGCTAGTAAAGGAAGGAGGGGTGCTTTGGACAGTGTGTAATACACTGCTAGTAAAGGAAGGAGGGGGTGCTTTGGACAGTGTGTAATACACTGCTAGTAAAGGAAGGAGGGGTGCTTTGGACAGTGTGTAATACACTGCTAGTAAAGGAAGGGTGGGTGCTTTGGACAGTGTGTAATACACTGCTAGTAAAGGAAGGAGGAGGTGCTTTGGACAGTGTGTAATACACTGCTAGTAAAGGAAGGAGGGGGTGCTTTGGACAGTGTGTAATACACTGCTAGTAAAGGAAGGGGGTGCTTTGGACAGTGTGTAATACACTGCTAGTAAAGGAAGGATGGGTGCTTTGGACAGTGTGTAATACACTGCTAGTAAAGGAAGGAGGTGCTTTGGACAGTGTGTAATACACTGCTAGTAAAGGAAGGAGGGGTGCTTTGGACAGTGTGTAATACACTGCTAGTAAAGGAAGGATGGGTGCTTTGGACAGTGTGTAATACACAGCTAGTAAAGGAAGGATGGGTGCTTTGGACAGTGTGTAATACACTGCTAGTAAAGGAAGGAGGGGGTGCTTTGGACAGTGTGTAATACACTGCTAGTAAAGGAAGGAGGGGTGCTTTGGACAGTGTGTAATACACTGCTAGTAAAGGAAGGAGGGGTGCTTTGGACAGTGTGTAATACACTGCTAGTAAAGGAAGGAGGGGGTGCTTTGGACAGTGTGTAATACACTGCTAGTAAAGGAAGGGGTGGGTGCTTTGGACAGTGTGTAATACACTGCTAGTAAAGGAAGGAGGTGCTTTGGACAGTGTGTAATACACTGCTAGTAAAGGAAGGAGTGGGTGCTTTGGACAGTGTGTAATACACTGCTAGTAAAGGAAGGAGTGGGTGCTTTGGACAGTGTGTAATACACTGCTAGTAAAGGAAGGAGGTGCTTTGGACAGTGTGTAATACACTGCTAGTAAAGGAAGGAGGAGGTGCTTTGGACAGTGTGTAATACACTGCTAGTAAAGGAAGGAGGGGGTGCTTTGGACAGTGTGTAATACACTGCTAGTAAAGGAAGGAGGGGGTGCTTTGGACAGTGTGTAATACACTGCTAGTAAAGGAAGGAGGTGCTTTGGACAGTGTGTAATACACTGCTAGTAAAGGAAGGGTGGGTGCTTTGGACAGTGTGTAATACACTGCTAGTAAAGGAAGGAGGGGTGCTTTGGACAGTGTGTAATACACTGCTAGTAAAGGAAGGAGGTGCTTTGGACAGTGTGTAATACACTGCTAGTAAAGGAAGGAGGTGCTTTGGACAGTGTGTAATACACTGCTAGTAAAGGAAGGAGGGGGTGCTTTGGACAGTGTGTAATACACTGCTAGTAAAGGAAGGATGGGTGCTTTGGACAGTGTGTAATACACTGCTAGTAAAGGAAGGAGGGGGTGCTTTGGACAGTGTGTAATACACTGCTAGTAAAGGAAGGAGGGGTGCTTTGGACAGTGTGTAATACACTGCTAGTAAAGGAAGGAGGGGGTGCTTTGGACAGTGTGTAATACACTGCTAGTAAAGGAAGGAGGTGCTTTGGACAGTGTGTAATACACTGCTAGTAAAGGAAGGATGGGTGCTTTGGACAGTGTGTAATACACTGCTAGTAAAGGAAGGAGGTGCTTTGGACAGTGTGTAATACACTGCTAGTAAAGGAAGGGTGGGTGCTTTGGACAGTGTGTAATACACTGCTAGTAAAGGAAGGAGGGGTGCTTTGGACAGTGTGTAATACACTGCTAGTAAAGGAAGGGTGGGTGCTTTGGACAGTGTGTAATACACTGCTAGTAAAGGAAGGAGGGGGTGCTTTGGACAGTGTGTAATACACTGCTAGTAAAGGAAGGGTGGGTGCTTTGGACAGTGTGTAATACACTGCTAGTAAAGGAAGGGTGGGTGCTTTGGACAGTGTGTAATACACTGCTAGTAAAGGAAGGAGGTGCTTTGGACAGTGTGTAATACACTGCTAGTAAAGGAAGGGTGGGTGCTTTGGACAGTGTGTAATACACTGCTAGTAAAGGAAGGATGGGTGCTTTGGACAGTGTGTAATACACTGCTAGTAAAGGAAGGAGGGGTGCTTTGGACAGTGTGTAATACACTGCTAGTAAAGGAAGGAGGGGTGCTTTGGACAGTGTGTAATACACTGCTAGTAAAGGAAAGGGGGTGCTTTGGACAGTGTGTAATACACTGCTAGTAAAGGAAGGAGGTGCTTTGGACAGTGTGTAATACACTGCTAGTAAAGGAAGGAGGTGCTTTGGACAGTGTGTAATACACTGCTAGTAAAGGAAGGAGGTGCTTTGGACAGTGTGTAATACACTGCTAGTAAAGGAAGGGTGGGTGCATTGGACAGTGTGTAATACACTGCTAGTAAAGGAAGGAGGGGTGCTTTGGACAGTGTGTAATACACTGCTAGTAAAGGAAGGATGGGTGCTTTGGACAGTGTGTAATACACTGCTAGTAAAGGAAGGGAGGTGCTTTGGACAGTGTGTAATCCACTGCTAGTAAAGGAAGGGTGGGTGCTTTGGACAGTGTGTAATACACTGCTAGTAAAGGAAGGAGGTGCTTTGGACAGTGTGTAATACACTGCTAGTAAAGGAAGGGTGGGTGCATTGGACAGTGTGTAATACACTGCTAGTAAAGGAAGGAGGGGTGCTTTGGACAGTGTGTAATACACTGCTAGTAAAGGAAGGGTGGGTGCTTTGGACAGTGTGTAATACACTGCTAGTAAAGGAAGGAGGGGTGCTTTGGACAGTGTGTAATACACTGCTAGTAAAGGAAGGAGGTGCTTTGGACAGTGTGTAATACACTGCTAGTAAAGGAAGGAGGTGCTTTGGACAGTGTGTAATACACTGCTAGTAAAGGAAGGGTGGGTGCTTTGGACAGTGTGTAATACACTGCTAGTAAAGGAAGGGTGCTTTGGACAGTGTGTAATACACTGCTAGTAAAGGAAGGGTGGGTGCTTTGGACAGTGTGTAATACACTGCTAGTAAAGGAAGGGGGTGCTTTGGACAGTGTGTAATACACTGCTAGTAAAGGAAGGAGGTGCTTTGGACAGTGTGTAATACACTGCTAGTAAAGGAAGGGGGTGCTTTGGACAGTGTGTAATACACTGCTAGTAAAGGAAGGAGGTGCTTTGGACAGTGTGTAATACACTGCTAGTAAAGGAAGGGTGGGTGCTTTGGACAGTGTGTAATACACTGCTAGTAAAGGAAGGAGGGGTGCTTTGGACAGTGTGTAATACACTGCTAGTAAAGGAAGGGTGGGTGCTTTGGACAGTGTGTAATACACTGCTAGTAAAGGAAGGATGGGTGCTTTGGACAGTGTGTAATACACTGCTAGTAAAGGAAGGAGGTGCTTTGGACAGTGTGTAATACACTGCTAGTAAAGGAAGGAGGGGTGCTTTGGACAGTGTGTAATACACTGCTAGTAAAGGAAGGATGGGTGCTTTGGACAGTGTGTAATACACTGCAGGTGCTTTGGACAGTGTGTAATACACTGCTAGTAAAGGAAGGATGGGTGCTTTGGACAGTGTGTAATACACTGCTAGTAAAGGAAGGATGGGTGCTTTGGACAGTGTGTAATACACTGCTAGTAAAGGAAGGATGGGTGCTTTGGACAGTGTGTAATACACTGCTAGTAAAGGAAGGAGGTGCTTTGGACAGTGTGTAATACACTGCTAGTAAAGGAAGGGTGGGTGCTTTGGACAGTGTGTAATACACTGCTAGTAAAGGAAGGGTGGGTGCTTTGGACAGTGTGTAATACACTGCTAGTAAAGGAAGGAGGTGCTTTGGACAGTGTGTAATACACTGCTAGTAAAGGAAGGAGGTGCTTTGGACAGTGTGCATCAGCATCTTTTAGTTCTCCGGGTATGAGTTTAAGTGTTTTTATTATTTCGGATCATAGTTAGCCGACACCAAAATATTTTGCAACTGTATTATTCAATATAATGACTAACAAAAAAGAAAAAAGCAATCATGCCTTGGTTTTGCTTTGTTTGTTATATTTACATGTCATCCTCATGCATCAGGCTAAATTGTATTTAACTGTATTGCAGGCTTCATTTTTATGAAGAAAGATACTGCATAAGGAAACTTAGTTCTGCTTTCTGGCATGAACCAAAGGCAAAGGCTTAAAGTGGATATTATGTTATACATAAAAGGAAACATGTCACAAACTAGCCATATGTAGAATTTACCCTGATGCTTTCCCTTCATGCTATTTCATTAAAAAGTAGTGTTTTATCTCTCTTTTCATTTTCTTTTAACTCTTCTACTGCAGAGCTGAAACCGGGGACTGTAGTCAAGATTTAATAAACACTAACACACCTTGATATCATCCAAAACTCAGCCAATGAATTGGAGGGCATTATTATTATTATTATTATTATTATTATTATTATTATTATTATTATTATTATTATTATTATTATTATTATTATTATTACTATTATAATAATAATAATAATAATAATAATAATAATAATAATAATAATAATAATAATAATAATAATTGTCTGCCAATTATTGATATTGCAATTATCATATTCTCTTATAGGGAATTACCTTATATACACTATTTGTCAATGTCTACTTAATAACAGTTACAGTTGTAAAACCCGTGCAGTTTAGTTAAATACTTTTATGCATGACTTTCTTTTTATTCCCAAACTTATTTATACAGCAAATGATTTTTATTTGAAATGTCTTTCCTGCCCCTTTTGGACCAACCTTCCTGTACTGCATGAGAAAGCAGCCTGCCTGAGACCAGGACTCTGGAAACCTGTTGCTTCACACACACTTTTCTGTGTTGGATTCTTGGCTCAGCAGTCTTAGGGTAGGTTCAGCTGCAGAGCAGCTATTGCACTGGCTGCGTGCTGTATTTTAATGTGCAACTGCCACACCAGCGATTCTCTTCCAGGTAAACTGACCATTAAAGGGTTAATGTGGAAGTGGAAACAGCTGGTTGAAGCTGCAAATCTGACACTGGCTCACCCCTTGTCAGGTGTGCTCCCAGTCACCCCTTGTCCAACTGTGTCGTTTACAGCAGAGATCCAGCTCAGCAGCTGTGATTCATCAAGAGTGACATGAAAACAAATATTATCACAGTAAGCAGAGGAAACTTGTACAATAAAGGTATTTTTAATCCACTTTCATGATTTCCTAATGAATTACAGCCAAATAAAAGTATGGCTTTGTTTTTTGTTTTTTTTTCTCGATGAAACATTGTTTTTTTTAACTACAGCAAGGATTTCAGTGGTAAGAATACCACCGCTTGGACCACGTTCCCACAATCTAAATATTTTCAAATACCTTTGATGTTTTAAGGAGTGTTAATTCTCAGTACTTTAACCCATACTGCAGCACAATTTTCAATTACATTTGGCATCAAAGGGTTATTGAAGCCCCCAAACCAAACATGAAAGCAAGCAAAACAGAGTGTTTCCCCGCGACTCATAGCTGCCCTGTGTTTCTCATCTCACTCGCTGTTCTTGTTGGCTTTTGCATCGCATGAATTCAGTTTCATCCTGACGGTCGTGGTTCATTTTGCAGCAGAGGCCGCTGCATTGTTTTTAACTGGTACCATATGTGAAAAAAAAAGTGCTGCAGCGTGGCTGTAATTGGGCTTGGTTTTGACTGCTGTTGTTTTACATGTAATTTTCAGTTTTTTACCTGCCGTTTTCATGAGCTCTTGTTTTACGTGTAAGTTAGTTTTTCTTCTTTTCCTTGTCTTCTTATAATGGGTGCAAACATTAGGAGATATGCTGGGTTCTCCCATACAGAAAGAAAATATAT
Source organism: Polyodon spathula (assembly GCF_017654505.1). Lineage (NCBI taxonomy): Eukaryota > Metazoa > Chordata > Actinopteri > Acipenseriformes > Polyodontidae > Polyodon > Polyodon spathula. Next base: position 2,838,323 of record NC_054540.1, read on the forward strand.
ATATTTGTTATGTATTTTTTATGAATGGGAAACATGTTAAATATATAAATAATATATTTATAACATTACCATATATTTTCAACATATAAAATAAATATATGGCTCACAGATTGAATTATATTTAAAATATATTCCAAATTCACCAGATATTTGTAATTTAATTTTTATACGTTACTAATTTATTTTATTTAACTGACTAAAAATATATTTTACAATATACTGTTATAAATATATATTTGAACAAACTTACCATACATTTAAAATGTATTATGTTTTTGTCTTACATTTGTAACAGTATTTTTTAAAATTTTTAATAAAATTATACAATTTTTTATATATATAACGTTGTTTAACCACACATTTATAAAACCTTGACTTATTTTTATGACAAAGCGAAACGTATAATAACGATTATAATATGTGATGTGTAACCTAATTTTAACATTGATAAGAACATATATATATATATATATATATTATATATAATTATATAGATATATGATATATTATAATATATATCAGTAATATACATACAGTACACAAATTATATATTTAATTGAATTGTAACATGTATTTACATTTTTTTAAATTTAATATGAATCAATATATTTATTATACAAAGCATTAAATATGTATTTGTCATATACAGATATTGCCTGAGTGGAATCGTGTAAATGAGTTGCTTGCAAAGGATTCTGGCAATTGGGATTTTGTTTGTGGAAACTGCGATTATTTGTTGATTACTGTAAATATTTGATTACCTGTTTTTGTGATAATTGTTCAAGTTATTGTTAGTTTGGGAGTAATGCTATGGTTTGTTATTAATCAGCGAAAATCACCCTGAGAGGTGTGTGCGTCCGCAAGAGTGGGGAGGTGCCTGTATGCGTGTGCTTGTGTTAGTGAGTGATGAGTAACGTTGTTTGTGATCTTTGTCAAATAACACTTCTGGTGTTATAAAAAGAACTGAAGGTGTTGCTTCCTTTATTAATCCATAAAAGTGGATTTAAGCACCCTGTTTGGTGGCAATATTGTTTGTTTTTTATTATGTGCCATACACAAATACATATATTTAAAATGTATACATCATATAGTTTTTTCATATGAACTGTATATTTCTCAATATATTTACTTTATGTTTTAAAAGAATTAATAATATATTTACGATATATACACATTTATGCATTTTAAATACATAAAATATATCACATATATTTTCATATCTAGAAAAGGGCCAATTTTGGTGTATTAAAATATATATAAAATATCTTGATAATATATTTTTTAATATATTCGATTTTAATTCAAGAATGATGTTGGTAAAATATAAGTGTCATACATTTCTTATTACATATAACAAATATATTTTTGTTGCGTAAGGGCTGTTACTCCAATATTGAGTCATTCTTTATTTTGTAATATTTCTTTTAGTTTACCTCGTTTTAAACTTGCTTTGAGTTTGTCTGGAGAATCCTAATTGCTAGCAAAGAACAGCCTTCCTCATTGCATTCAAACCATGTGACAGCGTGACTTTCCTGCACTGTTGACCCAGCCTACTCCACACATACAGAGAGGATGAGCAGCGACTTAGAATTACCCAGCCCAGCTCACAGACTTGGAAGAGAAAAACCATAACAGACAGAGTCAAGTATCTCAACTAATAATCAATAATCAATAAATAGCGTGCAAACCGAGTGAAGAGAGCCCTAAGTGATTAAGACAAGGGAAAGAGAATACAAACTAATATAATGGTATTTGAAGGTGCTTGAAACGTCTTTATGTTGTTATTCTTATTCTTTTCCTTACTGTGGTAAGCAGAGTCCACCAAACCCATTCTGATTCCAAATTAATTGGAGGTACTCCCTAATATTAACATGTTTCCAGCTGTATAAAGAAACACTAGAAACTGGCAAAACACTATGATTCTATTGTTGTCTGACTGGAAACATCATTAAACTGTTCTTCAGATAACTTCCACTTGTATGGTGACCTTTAAAAGCCAAAGTATGATGGTTACCAGCTGTTTACTAACTGTGGGTTCATTCCAGCAGGCTTGGCGTACCTCAGAGCAATGGGAAACAGGTGTTTGCAGAAACGTGTGCACATATTCTGGAGATGTATGTAACAGTAGTTGTAATGTATATTGAGGGCTTGATTCAAAGCTGTGTACTCCAAATCAACATTAGCACAATATTTTTTTCTGAATGGAAATAAAAATTACTAATGAAACATCTAAAACGAATAGGAAACAACGTCATATTTGAGCCCCTGAATTAAAAGTTTTTGTCGTTTATTTCTGGTTTGGTAACTTCATTGGATACGCTTCTCCTTTCTGAAAATATTGTGCTTGTGATGAATTGGAGTGAATAGCTTTGAGCCTTTAGTCCTACATATGTCTTTTAACATGTTCTTAAAGGACAAAGGTTCTGAGTGGAATCTGCTGGAAAAAATCAGACTTCATTTTTTTTTTGTTATCAATACACATGGTGTCTGCTTAGCACAACTGTGAGCACAATAGTTACGTTTGACACTGTTACGCTAATATTACGTGTCAAGTCCAAGTTATTTATCTTATATTTATCGTTCAACACATGCTTTAAAGTTTTTCATCCATATTCAGAACCCATATATACTATTTATATATATATATATATATATATATATATATATATAAAAAACAGATTTCTGTTTACAGGTTTCCTTGTCTACTCTTTGTTTTGACTTTGTGGTCACTTCTACATTTTCTTTGCACGTTGCATACTTTTGTTGGGAAGCTTGGGCCTTGTATTAACATGTTTTCAAATATAATAACATAGGCCGGCGTGCTACACTATATCAGTGTGAAAGTGCTTGGTACAAAGGCTCATTCAAATCAGAAACTGAGACAGGGGGCAGAGGCATTCTTGTCATCAGATAAGAGATGTGCTGCTTGGCTAGGATTTCTTCATAGCGGATTAAAAGCAAAGCATACATTATTGCCTGGAGAATTCAGTGGAAATGTACAGTACATGGTGGTATTAAGACCACTATCAGCTGTACCTTAACCCTCACAACACTGTTAAATTACTTTTCTAATAGGAAAGACATGCTCTAACTCTGATGCTCATTTGATTTAAAAAATTATATATTAGAAACACAAACAGTAACTTAGAACAGGTTGCACCCTACACATGACATCATAAGTTATATTCCAACCACAGTCCAATCCCGCTTCATACATTCTGAACTTTTAACAAAAGCCCATTACGAGTGCATTGTGCTAAAGGCATATCTAGAAACAGTTTCTCCTTGACTTTGTTTCTTAATAGATTTACATTAGTGTTAGGAATATGAGAGGGCCATTCCTGACAGGCATCATATTTCAGTGGCAGGGAAACGAGATGCATTCCCCCGCTGAGATAAAGAACAGGCACACGATAAGTGACCACTACAACCCTCATACCACAACGGGAGCTGCCAATGAGGCTTTGGATACAAAAGAAGGTCAGATGCAAATGGGATGGGTTACACCGTGCAACAATTTTTTTTTTTTTTGGTTCCTGGGTAGTAAGTGTTATTTCCTAATTGCTTATGCCTCAAAAGTATAGAAAATGGCTATTATTCCCCACAAACTTTGCTTTTGTTATTTTGAAATTTACCTAATTTTCCAGAACATTCCAGATAGATTCAGTGCTGAGTAAACTTGGAGTAACTTCTAGAACTTTCTAGAACTTTCCAGTAATATAAATAGTAGTATAAATACAGGGGCCTTAAGCCCCCCAGTTCAGTTTAGTTCCAGCTGCCTAAGTGGATACATATCTGTATTTTTCTGAGATGGCACCAAGAGGCTGCAATGGTGGCATTCCTGATGGGTCTCCAAGGCGGTCTTACCAAGTTTCCCTGCTATCTTTGCCTTTCGGACAGCAGGGACACCAAGGCGCACTACCACAGGCGGGACTGGCCACAGCGGACCGAGTTCTCTGTGGGGAGGAACAATGTCAAGTGGGAGCCACTGGTGGACCCCCGGAAGGTGCTGATGCCACCACTGCACATCAAATTGGGCCTTATGAAACAATTTGTCAGAGCTCTAGATAAGGGGTCGGCAGCCTTCAAGTACCTTCAAGACTTCTTCCCTAAGCTGTCTGAGGCAAAGATCAAAGCCAGTGTCTTCGTCGGACCACAGATGCACTAGTAAGACCTCATCTTGAATATTGTGTGCAATTCTGGTCACCTCGCTATAAAAAAGATATTGCTGCTCTAGAAAAAGTGCAAAGAAGAGCGACCAGAATTATTCCGGGCTTAAAAGGCATGTCATATGCAGACAGGCTAAAAGAATTGAATCTGTTCAGTCTTGAACAAAGAAGACTACGTGGCGACCTAATTCAAGCATTCAAAATTCTAAAAGGTATTGACAGTGTCGACCCAAGGGACTTTTTCAGCCTGAAAAAAGAAACAAGGACCAGGGGTCACAAATGGAGTTTAGAAAAAGGGGCATTCAGAACAGAAAATAGGAGACACTTTTTTACACAGAGAATTGTGAGGGTCTGGAATCAACTCCCCAGTAATGTTGTTGAAGCTGACACCCTGGGATCCTTCAAGAAGCTGCTTGATGAGATTTTGGGATCAATAAGCTACTAACAACCAAACAAGCAAGATGGGCCGAATGGCCTCCTCTCGTTTGTAGGCTTTCTTATGTTCTTATGTTCTAAGATCCTGGCGTGCAATGAATTCCTCAAGAAGCTCACTAGTAAGGAGAAAGCGGCTTGGAACAGCTTTGTCGCAGTGGTTGGGGGCTTCCTGGGCAATCACAAGGCCGAAAACTATGTGGAGCTGGTTGAGACTCTGGTGAAGAACTACGGCACAATGGGCTGTAGGATGTCTTTCAAAGTCCATATCCTTGATGCTCATCTTGATAAATTCAAGGAGAACATGGGAGCGTACTCGGAGGAGCAAGGCGAACGGTTCCACCAGGATATACTGGACTTTGAACGCCGCTACCAAGGACAGTATAACGAGAACATGATGGGAGACTACATCTGGGGGCTGATTCGTGAAAGTGATTTACAGTATAATCGTAAATCACGAAAAACTACTCACTTCTAAATCTTTTGTAGTCATTTTTGTATTACTTTAGTATAAATACATGTGTTGTTTTTTTCTGACTTTATGTGAACGAAAAGACCGTTTTCTCATTGGAAATAGGTAAATTTCAAAATAACACTATCCTGGTCACAAAAGCAAAGTTTGTGGGGAATACTAGCCATTTTCTATACTTTTGAGGCATAAGCAATTAGGAAATAACACTTACTACCCAGGAACAAAAATTGAGTTACATAGTGTTATCAGCACATGGCATTTTTGTGCAAATAAGGTGCAGTCACAACTTTTGAAGACATTTAGAGAATATTTTTTTTACGTTTTTTAATCTTCAGCAAGACGCATTTAAGAGCAGGGAAATTCCTGCTCTCGAAGGTCTGTTCATGCGACCCGGAGTCTGTCTGGAAGGAGTGAAGCCGGGGACGCCATGTGAATATTCCAGAGGCTGCGGATTGGGTTTGGTTTATCATGTTTATAAAATAAATAAATAAAGAAATAAGGCTATTATCACCATGCAATACATCGAGCTGACTCTGGGTTAGATTTAGATATCTAAACATTGTTGGAGGCCATCTGCCCCCCCCCCCAGTGCTCACAGAAGTTGGTTGATCTCAAAACATGATTTAGCATCAACAACATGGCTTGGCAAACCATTTCATATCCTTACCAGTCTCTCGGTAAGAAATAATATTTCCTAAATTCGTTTCCACTTTCTCCATTCGTTTCAACTCTGCCCTCTGGTCCTGGTGTCTGTGCTCAGTTTAAAGTACTGGCTTGCCTTAGCTTAGTCAGTACTTTAAACTTAGACCCTAAAACCAGTGTAATAAACAATATTCGATGACCTTTTGGCACAGCAGACAGACAGGTACATTGGTCACTGAACCTGGGTGTCGTTTGATTTGCAGTAGCTCCCCTTCCAGCAACTCTTCCTGTTAGTGACAAGCAGTGTGATGGATGAGCTTTCAAAGCAGTGGCTGGTTGAAGTGATTTCCTTTCCGATCCCAACCAGGCCTGACACACACCTCAGGCAAATTGCCCACACACATCTGGCCACATCTTGACTGAGAACAAGAGGAGGCTAAAAGCACATGTGCGCAACATCACCCGAGCTAGCATCAAAATAAACACATGGATCACACTGCAGACAGATCTGCATTTGGAACGAGTAACTCTTCTTCATGAACCACAAGAAACACACACAATCAGTGTGTAACCGCACTTCCCAAGTGAAATCCCATATGGAAATGAATAGATGAAATGTACAAGAACTTTTCTTATTTTAATTCACCGCTGCAACCCTCGCACTAACTTTGGAGAGATAAACATTTACATCCTCCGAAACATGTGCCTTCAGCCATCCACAATTTTTTTCACACTGCAAGCCCGCCATGAAGCTACTACAGAACCCCTGGGAACGGTCGGCAGTAACAGCCTGGATTCAAACTGGCGACCTCCAAGCTATGGTCACATGCTGCACTCCGGGTGAAGTGTCTTTACTGGATGCAGCGCTTGGGAGTCCCCCGAGAACTTTTGTTTTTGACCCTATTCTATATGTAATATAAACAGTATGTTGCAGCACAGATAGTTTAGCCTTCTGTGCTGCACTATATAAATCACACTTTGTTATCGCCAGTTTATTTACTTAAGGTAGTTTTAGCTCCTGACACACAAGCTTCTTCCCTCCCTGAAGCTTACAGGGCTCCTTTAAAATACAGTGAGATCTCTTTTTTATATTTCCGAGATACAGTGGTTGGTTATGTAAATTATTTTTCATATGAGAAGTCTGATCCCGAATGGCAGTCCAGCAGGGAAGTCTCCTAGGAAATATTTATTTCTTTGCTTTCAAGCATCTACCATCGAATATCTAATCCAACCTGATTTGCATTCCTGAACAACATGACTTCCAAGCACTTAAACCCAACCTGGCTTGGAAATCGGTCACTGTAGTATATTCAGGGCTGCTGGCGACTGCACAGTTGGAGGTGCTTTGGCTCCCTTCAGTGTCTGATGTGTGTTTTAGGATGCTTCAGTTTGTGAAAAAAAAAGAACTAGAAATGAATTTAATCTGAATTATGTGCAAAGTATTTATCCCATTTGGTTATTGCAGGGTGAGTCAGTGAGGAGAGGAGGAATCATGTGCTCTGGTTATTGCAGGGTGAGTCAGTGAGGAGAGGAGGAATCATGTGCTCTGGTTATTGCAGGGTGAGTCAGTGAGGAGAGGAGGAATCATGTGCTCTGGTTATTGCAGGGTGAGTCAGTGAGGAGAGGAGGAATCATGTGCTCTGGTTATTGCAGGGTGAGTCAGTGAGGAGAGGAGGAATCATTTGCTCTGGTTATTGCAGGGTGAGTCAGTGAGGAGAGGAGGAATCATGTGCTCTGGTTATTGCAGGGTGAGTCAGTGAGGAGAGGAGGAATCATGTGCTCTGGTTATTGCAGGGTGAGTCAGTGAGGAGTGGAGGAATCATGTGCTCTGGTTATTGCAGGGTGAGTCAGTGAGGAGAGGAGGAATCATGTGCTCTGGTTATTGCAGGGTGAGTCAGTGAGGAGAGGAGGAATCATGTGCTCTGGTTATTGCAGGGTGAGTCAGTGAGGAGAGGAGGAATCATGTGCTCTGGTTATTGCAGGGTGAGTCAGTGAGGAGAGGAGGAATCATGTGCTCTGGTTATTGCAGGGTGAGTCAGTGAGGAGAGGAGGAATCATGTGCTCTGGTTATTGCAGGGTGAGTCAGTGAGGAGAGGAGGAATCATGTGCTCTGGTTATTGCAGGGTGAGTCAGTGAGGAGAGGAGGAATCATGTGTTTAAAAACTAACCTTAACTGACAGCAAAATACACACAACTCAAATAAAATAGTTATATAAGTACATTATTATTTTTTTTTATTATTATTTTTAAATAAAGCACTGCCAGGGTTACACAACTTCTAAAGCCAATAACTTAAAGAGGTTGTATAGCTACCAAGAAGTCCATCCATTTTCCATATCCGTTCACTAATTAGGTCTCAGATTTGCAGTTTTGCTAATAATCTATGTTGTAGCAAACATGTCTTTTAATTTAAAAGCATGATATTTGGTACTGCACTGGATTAAATAAATCAACTAGTCCTGCAGTTTCATGGTCATTTGGAATTGGGTTTTCTATGTTCCTGTTAGTAACCAACCAGCTGCTTCCCCTAATGAATGACATGCTCTGGCAGCCAGTAAAATGCTTGACCCCAAAGACACTGCTGAGATGAAATGAACTACAGTAGGAAGTGAAGGGGCAACGTACTTCCTGGAAGACAAAGCAAGCAAACTGAGAGCTCTCTGCTATCCAGTGTAGTACCAGATATAAACATCTATGTCATAATTTATTTTTCAGTTGCACATTTGAGACCTTTATAGTGAATGAAAGTGTAGGACGAGTAAGATAGACTGAGAGTACTTTGTTCATTCCAAACAGTTTAGTATAAAGGTGATGTTCATTCTTGACTTGTCCTCGTCAACAGGATACCGAGTGGTTATTTTAGACTCACAGTATATATATATATATATATATATATATATATATTTTTGCTGGCCCATGGTTTGAGCATAGTCGTATCATAATATTCATAATAGTTTATCTTTCAGTCTTTAATGTCCGGTTGTATTTGTTCTCTTTCATTCTCTATTACTGTTACTGCCCATATTATTATTATTATTATTATTATTATTATTATTATTATTTTTATTATTATTATTGTTGCTATTATTAAACCATGCTTTCTAACTATGCCAGCCAAAATTGCCTTTTTCAACCACTGGGGGGTCTGTTTCTAAAAGTGCTTTGAAAATAAGCCAACAGAATAAATATGAAATAATTTGATAGCATGAATTCACAACCCCCAAATAAAAATAAAAAACGATTATTATTGACAGTTTTTTATTAGCCATCTATTGGCTCATAAGAAGCTAGACGAACGTGATCTTTTTCCATCCTGTCGTGTGGAACATGGGAAGGTTATGTAACGCTTTCGCAAAATCCAATCGTCCGAATCAATCTCTAATCTGCAGGCTGGTAGCATCTGAAGAAACTGAATCTCCACAGTGGTGAATTTAAATATTGATGTGCACATGTATAGTACAGTCCAGGACATCACTTATATTAACATGAGATTATATTAAAAATAAAACAAATAAATAATAACTTATATTTTTATTACTGATTCTTGATTAAATAGGCCATTTACACTGAACAGATCTGAACTGCTGTATATTGAAAAAAGCCTAAGCAAACTTTTATTAAAATGTCAACGAGTATGACAAACTACAATACTAAAACACCCTTCACAATACTGACAACAGATAATATTAAACAACACAAGGAGGATATCTCCCACGATGACTCATCTCTCATTGGAACCCAGTTGCCTCAGTGCTCTGCAAATGAGCCAATATTCTGCAAGGAACAGACTGGATTCAGACTGGATTCTTCCTCAAATTGTCATTTTTTGAAAATATAAATCAAACAATGTGTGCACAGTGTTTTTAACTGCAGTTGTGCACAAGCTTTTGTTAAATGAAAATGTTTCATGTTTCAGCTGAAGCATGGTGATGGTTGTGTTGAGGACAGACACATGTCAGTACTGTGCTATCATATCAATAGAGAGAGAGAGACGAGAGGATAATAATAGACACTCTGATAATGCTGACGTGGAGCATGCTGATAATGCTGACGTGGAGCACGCTGATAATGCTGACGTGGAGCACGCTGATAATGCTGACGTGGAGCACGCTGATAATGCTGACGTGGAGCACTCTGATAATGCTGACGTGGAGCACTCTGATAATGCTGACGTGGAGCACTCTGATAACGCTGACGTGGAGCACGCTGATAACGCTGACGTGGAGCACGCTGATAACGCTGACGTGGAGCACGCTGATAACGCTGACGTGGAGCACGCTGAAACTGTACAATGCACTAGTAAGACCTCATCTTGAATATTGTGTGCAGTTCTGGTCACCTCGCTATAAAAAAGATATTGCTGCTCTAGAAAGAGTGCAAAGAAGAGCGACCAGAATTATTCCGGGCTTAAAAGGCATGTCATATGCAGACAGGCTAAAAGAATTGAATCTGTTCAGTCTTGAACAAAGAAGACTACGTGGCGACCTAATTCAAGCATTCAAAATTCTAAAAGGTATTGACAGTGTCGACCCAAGGGACTTTTTCAGCCTGAAAAAAGAAACAAGGACCAGGGGTCACAAATGGAGTTTAGAAAAAGGGGCATTCAGAACAGAAAATAGGAGACACTTTTTTACACAGAGAATTGTGAGGGTCTGGAATCAACTCCCCAGTAATGTTGTTGAAGCTGACACCCTGGGATCCTTCAAGAAGCTGCTTGATGAGATTTTGGGATCAATAAGCTACTAACAACCAAATGAGCAAGATGGGCCGAATGGCCTCCTCTCGTTTGTAGGCTTTCTTATGTTCTTATGTTTTTATGTTCTTATGATAACGCTGACGTGGAGCACGCTGATAACGCTGATGTGGAGCACGCTGATAACGCTGACGTGGAGCACGCTGATAATGCTGACGTGGAGCACGCTGATAATGCTGATGTGGAGCAGGCTAGTTAACTAAAGAGAGTTGGGTTAAGAGGGCTTGAATGTGGTCTTCAGTCAACTGTCCTGGAATTAGGGTTACTGTCGGACTGAAATGTGTACTGTTGTTTAGAGCAAGACGCTGCTGTAGTTTCAAATCCTATATGCTCTTTCAGCGATAATGTCAAGTCTACTATGGGCAACTAGGTATGCCAAAGAGCTAAAAAAATGACAAAGTGCTGTACAGTTTGTTTCTGGCTTACAATTGATTTTATTTCTATTGCTGTTTCTGTGGTTCCTGTGTTGCTCTGAGACTTTGGAGGCCAGCAGCTTTGTGCTTGTGTGAGCTCCTATCTCCACTCCAGCACAATCGAGGAGACAGACAGATAAAGTCTGATTTTCTCCGGACATTCTTTTCCAAGTCTTGCGTTCTAAAGGAAAGCGTGGTCATTTTTTGTATTGATTTAGTTTTTGCTTGGAGTTAACCAGACAGTCACTCACAGTTGTGTCATTCGAATTCCACACATATACTGTATCAATATAAACAAAGCACAGTTTACATTTTGTGAAAGTTACTGTACATTAGTTTTATGAAAATGCCAAAAAAAATAAGCTAAAATTGACTAACCCTATCTGGGATTAAATGTGAGATATCCTGATTGCAGGTTTTCAAAATCCTTTCAAAAAAGACTTTGAGAGCTGTGTTCAATAATTGAGTGATTACATCGTGACTTGAAAGGCCTTATCACAGTTCTTTTGTCTTCTTCTAATAGTGTTGGCTATAATTTGTAGCTTTGTATCAACTCTTAAAACTGAATTGTTGCAGAGTGAAGGCAATACAATGATTTAAAAAAAAGAAAAACAAGATTGTCAGCTGGGTAGGTTGATCACACATGGGTATATGTATATACGTGTGTGCAAGGGTGCGTGTGTGTGTGTGCGTGTGTGTGTGTGTGTGTTTATGTATGTGTGTGTGTGTTTATGTGTGTGTGTGTGTGTGTTTTGTATTTTAATAGCAGGGGTAGCATTCTGGGAAGCCATATTGACGATGTCTACAGTACATTTATACATGTGGTCAATTATTATTGCTGAGATTTTAGGGTTCTTTTGAACTAATACCTTTTTGTATTATTGTTATTTACTTCAGTGAACATTGTTACTTGGTGAAATAGTTTTTTTTAAATATTTCCTTGTGCCCAGATATTTCATGAAAGGGTGGGATTTATAGTCTGCCAAGAACTGCTTTTGCATAAGGGTTTGAAGGACACCTAGCTCAGCGTACATGTATTGCATTACAGCAGTGATTGTAAAAGTGTTTTTGTCTAAAGAAAAAAACAATTATCTGGCAATATCTTGCTTTTGGACTTGATTAAACTAGCAAAGTAAGATAATATCGCATGCATGGAATAAATCACAGTAAAGTACCGGTACAGTAGATATTATACTGTACACATTCCTGGAATAGTTCATATCTTACCTGGTGAATGTCATAGTGTGTGTTCTGTATAATTTTCCTTTTCAGCCAACTGCTGAAAAGACTCCTAAAAACTGGATTTTTAGAAATAACGACTACAATGTATGCAACCGAGGTAACTGTCAGATAGAAATCTCTATACAAAACCACAGTTACTTGAAAGTCCAGTCACATTATACACCTCAGGGCATGGCAATCACATGTTGGTTCTTTTTATTTTTTCTGGGGAAAAAAAGGGGATAGTGTGTCTTTAAGATAAGGATAAGGAACAGTAACCTCTTCATCACCACCAGAGGGCTTCTCCTGACCCGTCTGTTTGTTTTCGCAGGGCTTTGGAGGATTCTTTGTGTTTAGTTTGAAGGGGAATTCATTTTCACATGCATGCTCGAGGGCAGTAATGTGGAACGTGTGTGGGAGGAGCTTTGATTGTGGCTGCATTTTCTGGCGATGGAGAGGGAAAGGGTTTATTTTTCCAGGTCGTGCTCCGGGCCTCATGTGGCTGTGCAAGGAATTCTTTCATCGCTCCAAGCACGTTTCCTTACTGCTTGAGACAGAGAACAGTGGGCACCTTTATTTACTTATTCCAGTCTGAGCAGACATGCCAGAGTGGCTCTGAGCAGGTACAACTGGAATATTTAGAGCAAAGTAAAAGAACTAGAAAGAAGAGGTAGTCAAGTCTTGCACTCAGGCACTGTGTGATGATTGTTTTCAATGCCAGTGAACCAAACAATGTGAAAAAAAGAAGGATAACTGACTGTAGACTTCTTTGTGTTGTGTATTTCCATTCATATCCACCTAGGTGCATTTCAGTTTTCAAACTCTTACTAAGAGTTACCAGGGGTCTTTTTAATTGTACTCTGCTTGTCTGAATTATTACTGTTATTCTTATTCTTATTCTTATGCTTATGACTATACTACTATGACACGTGATGTCATACTTGAATGTATACAATATATACATATATGTAATACTGGCAAAATGTAGCGTTATGATCATGTCATCCGAGTCTTAGCCTCCCTCCCTTTCTCATCATCTGCCGTCATAACGGCAACAAGAAGAGGTACTGGAAGTCCTGAATGTCCTGAATGGTTCAATGACTGACAGGAAGCTTGTGGCATTTTCACTGGAAGGGAAAGGGTTAAGCAGTGTTGCAGGCACATTAACATCAGCAGTATTGGACATGTGTTTCTTTTATACAAAATGCCTCTTGCGTTATTATTCTCCTTGACGATTTCTCCAGTCTTTTTCACAGGAAATTCATTGAACTTATCTTCTAAAAGTGAGTTTAAAACAGCAAAAATAATTTAAAAAAATGCACAAGTAGCAATCCCTGATTGCAGCAGAACTCAGGAGCATGGCTTGTCATTCACATTGGGGCTGGGGGAGTAAATGCTTGGAGCTTGGACCTATTCTGCATGAAGACGTGCTGGAACTTCCATGACTCTGAGCAGTCGTGGCTATTGCTGTCAAACCCAATTGAGCCATGTGTTGGAAGTAGTTCCAATTCTGCACTTTCACTGAGATTTGAGCTTAATTAAAATAAATGAAATGCTGCAAATAAAAGAAAACAGGCATTGGAGAAGGGAATCCATTCTGTTAAGAAAGGAGAGGTGGGAGAGATTGACATTGTGTGTCACTGACATTATATTTTATTTCATGTAACATTTGTGTTGAAATACTTTGGCAACATTGGATCACTCCTGTCATGCTAGTAAAGCCAGTTTGAATTTGAATTTGAAGATGTTTGTCACAGTATATAAGCTGATGTTAAAGCGATCTGAAATATTTATGGACATGATCCGGGGTTCACTTTGCTTCTCAGACAGTAGCCGGCAGCAACATCATAACATTTGCTGCTTTGTTTTTAATTTCACTGCTGTTATATAAGGCTGTTTTCACATTAGCGGCTGCTGGAAGCATTCAAACTGACAGCTCTCCTTTATGACAGCTAAGTCGCTGATGCATTTTCGCCTGGCTAAACCTGGAAATAGCTACAGAGACAGATAAAGACTTTTCACAGTTTCAGAGTTGTCCTTCATGTCCTGAGCAAGATGAAAAATTAAAAGAATATTTGCAGTTGTGTGAGCTGTATTTGAGGGCTTTAAATATAAACAGCATCTTACTAGTATCACTACTGTCGCTGGAGTACCATTTACAGACCTGCCAAGAAATTACCAATAAGATAAATCTAAAAAAACAAAGAGTATGTGTGTGTATTGCAACCAAGGCCATGTGTGTCGTATCAAGTGACACAAAGCATGCAAATTCCAGTGCTGCATTCAGTTATCTGTGCTGAGGATTGACGTGGCACTTCATGTCAGGTATTATTTGTACTGTTATGTGTTGCTCAGCGGAGACGTGCTTGTTTGACAGCGGATTTGCTGTCTTTATTAAACATTTGGCCCATAAAATGGTCTGTCAGCAAAACAAATGACAGCCGTGTTATTTAAGATGACTGATGGCATGAATGCAGGATCGTAAAGAAGGAACAGCACAATGCATGCTGTTGCTTTATTTTTTCCCCCTGTCTTATGTGTTTATATTGTACTGTACTGTATTTTATTATAATCATTTTTTAATTAACAGCTGGTATTCCGTGCATCAATCGTTGCATTGGCTTCCTGATTCGCGGTGTTCTTGATTCACAGTGTTCCTGATTCACAGTGTTCCTGGTTCACAGTGTTCCTGATTTACAGTGTTCCTGGTTCAGTGTCCTCAATTCACAGTGTTCCCGGTTCACAGTTTTCCCGGTTCACAGTGTTCCTGATTCGCGGTGTTCCTGATTCACGGTGTTCTTAATTCACAGTGTTCCTGGTTCACAGTGTTCCTGGTTAACAGTGTTCCTGATTCAGTGTTCATGATTCATAGCTTTTCTGATTCACAGTGTTCCTGATTCATAGCTTTTCTGATTCACAGTGTTCCTGGTTGACATACAGACAGTCATTCCAAAGATCTGATTTAAAGAAAGATTTCTCTCTAAAGTCAGATGTTTCCATTAAAGTCCTTTTTTCTCATGGTGTAATATTGAAACGAACACAAGTCCAGATTGCACATAAACCAGCATAAGGACCAGCTTTTTATTTCATCAGCTCTGAATGTCTCTTGTTATCAGTTCACAGGGGTATGTGCTGCCAGTAGAGCATTTCTCTTGACTTTGTTGCCAAGATGGCTGTATTTGCATCAAGGCGCAGGAGGAGCTGCTGTGAACGCTGACTCTCTCGCTCGCTAGTGCTGAAGCACATTATGAACTAAATGGCCCTCTATTAGTGTTTATCTCCAAAGTGAAATGCTGTGAATGGGAGATCAAAGGACTTTCTTGTGGAGCTAGCTGCGAAGAAGAAGGGGAAAAGGAGGGGCCGTCACAGGCGGAAACAGAGCTAAACACAGTTACAGGCTAAGTAGTGTGGCTACTGAGACAGTTAAGGGGAATCAAGGGGGAAGCATCATTGGGGCATGTGGCAAAGTGCCCGCCCCTGTGTGTATTCTGTCTGTGTAACACAAATGTTTAAAATGTATATTTGCATTTAGGCACGAGGATTGCACAGTACTTCACGTGAAAGTAAAATGTAATAATATGTGAGCACGTGGAATTGCACTTTATTAATTCACGTGCAGTTGTACCGAGACTCCAATCGAATGATTGATTAGCAATCGAGTCTCGGTAAAGTTGCTTAAAAGCAGCATATTTTCACTCACTCGGGGTTGTGTGTTCGGTGAGTGGAGAACAGGATTGGAGATGGAGGTAATAATAATAATAATAATAATAATAATAATAATATAATAGTTAAAAATATCAGCTCACCATGTTTGTTTACTGTATAGTCCGTTTTGTTTGTCTTTTTGTTTTGGCGGAAGTGCCGTGTCCTGTGTGTTTCTGTTTGTCTGTTCATTATTGAATGCTGAGCGAGACCATGCTGCACCAAACTCCACCTCTCTTTGTTTATTTCCTGGTTCCTGTTTCTGGTCTGGCATCCCCCACTCCAGTCGTCTTTGTGACAGGGCATTATTATTATTTGTATTTTAGTATTTTGTATAGGGTTTTAGAAAGCTGGGTAGGGAACACGATTGTTTTGTTTGATTGGTGGTTTTATGGTGTTTACTGGAGGAAACATTTTTAGGTTGCACTCAGTTTGGGTGTTGTTTCTAAGGGTGGGGGTGGGGGGTTTCTGTGTGGATGTCACCAGTGACTCAGTTGTGCTATTGTTTTTAAAACTAATATATTAATAAAGATTTTGAATTTGACGCTGTGCATGGTGTGTGGCATACTGGACCTCCTGTCTAAGTTACATTGGGATCCGACTGGCAGTGGAGAATCCATTGACCAGACTAACAGAATCGTATCTTTCACATGCATGGAAATTTCCAAGAATGTGATGTCTGTATAAGCCATTATGAGGAGTGGCTGGGAACATTAACAGCCTGGCATATGGTGTTCAGATGTGCCATTGACAGAGCAAGAGACACCTGAGGGCACAGCGCTGTGCACAGAAGCAGCTCCGGGCCATGCTGTCCTCATTCTCTGTTCCCTGATCATTTCATTACCAAAGCCATTTGTATCCATTGGTCTTCACTAAATGTCAGAGTGCAGATCAACTAGAACACAGTTAAACCTTATTTTTCCAGTGCTTAGTGTCCCCGGTGTATATTGAAATGGTACACACTGTTTGTTTGTTTGTTTGTTTGTTTGTTTTGCACTGACCAAGGTAATACCGTAAATAATAAATCTTGACCCGCAGCTCAACTAGTTTTATTTTGCTTTGCTGAAGCAACATATGAATATGAGTCACGATATACTGTTTATCGCCAAAATCAATCACTTTGGTAAAGCCTGTTGCAACTTGGTAGTTAAAAAGCCTTTTCATACACCGTGAATCTCCTTCCAGTGGTGCGGTTGTGTGAGTTTGACTTGACCCATGCTTTGTCTTTGCATTGTGTTCCTCCTCTGAGATATGCTGAGGATTCTCTCAGTATGTAGTAACTCATCACTGGCCACCCATGGTGGGACTGGAGCAAATATACACAGGCCTGTAGCCTTTATGGCTATCAATGTGTTGAACATGTTGACAGATGAGTTAGGGTTAGGTTTAGGGTTAGGGTTTGGGTGGGGTCATTATATTTGCAAGGGCTGATCGCTTAGGAGGGCGCGCCTACGTTGATTGCCTTCAATCCTGACACTAGCAAACGCATGTCTTTCCTGTCAGCAGCCCCAGGATAAAGGCCAGGGCCTGGCGCGTCGCAGTTCATTGTCAGTGTGTCGCAGTGCAGTCAGGCGGCGGCTCTGTGCTTCTACACATACAAAGCCCACAAAGGAGTGAGGTGCTTGTTCCATTGCTGTGACCGCAGGGATATCACTGGCGCCACTGGTAGGCTTTTTCTTTTGGTTTCTTTTAAATGTTTTGAAGTCCCTGCTGGTGCTGAAAATGTCAGTGTGATGCTAAGGCTTTGTTTCGCCAAGGGGCTGATGGAAGGGTAACTGGTGTTGGACGATACTCGATTATCGGATAGAAAGGATCGTGGTGATAATCACGGGTATCCTCAATCACGTTTTAACTTTCCACTCAGTAGTGTTTGTCTTTTCCACCCTCTTTTTTGTCTGCTTTTGGATTTTTCACTTTTAAGAAAAGCCTTTGTCTCTCCCACGATTGATGAGGGACTGAATTAAAGTCATTTTTTGATGCCTAATTTAATCCCATGCACTTTATGGACACATAGGTTGTCTGCAGGAGAAGATAGAAACTAAACATCTTGGTAGAAGTGCCGCTAACCCTTTTAAGCTTTAGATGACTATGAGAAACATTATCACCAATAATACAGTCATATTTTTTTCAGTAAAATAGTACAATCAAACACAGTAAATGCAAGCAAAGAAAAAGGATTGTGTTTGTAATAAAAGGGTTATAAAAAAGCAGAACAATTTGATTAGCAAGTAAACAAAAAGGTATATAGACTGGAGCAATTTGCAGACATACATATGTAAGGGAAAGACACTTCATCCGTGTATGATTTAAAAAACCTGTCATTATAACACGGACATGGTGTACTTTCTATAGACCTTCCCCTCCCCAATCTGAAAACATTCCTGTAAATGTCCGTTCAATTACAGCACTGTATATTATGGCATAAAACCAAACTTCCTCAGACAATACAGAGCAGATTAAAAATACTATTCTAGCAGAAGCCCTAAAATACTATCCTCTAATCATAAATTATTGTCAATGTATTTCTTTCCCACAGAAATACAATCTTTACAAGGTGTTTTATTTACTATTGTGTAACTGTTCATCCTGTTTACATAGATACCAGCAATTTAGACAGTTTTGTATAACTTGGAAATGCTGATGTGAAAATCTAACAAAGACTCACATAGTCCAATGTGATCAAACATGCATTGCTAGTTTTCTGCACTTGAGACTCAAGCTTGCGGTTTGTTACAATAACAACTCATTTTATAAGAAGGTTTGTCTTCTATTTATCTTCTTTAGAAGTGAACATTTGGGAAATTTGTACAATCACTGTAAAGCTGAAGCTTTTACATGTTTTTCAACAAATTAAAGCCAATGCAAACAAGCCAATTGTTTTGTTTGGAGTGAGAATCGAACCCGAGTCATACC
This sequence comes from Polyodon spathula, assembly GCF_017654505.1. Taxonomy (NCBI): domain Eukaryota; kingdom Metazoa; phylum Chordata; class Actinopteri; order Acipenseriformes; family Polyodontidae; genus Polyodon; species Polyodon spathula. The sequence continues at coordinate 2,857,040 of NC_054540.1, forward strand.
TTCTTTTGCTAAGCAGAGTGCTGCTCAAGTCCGTCTGTTCACCTCGGTTGATTGAGGCAGTTGATTGGCAGTTCTCTGTATAGCTCTTACATTCCTTTGTGTGCATGCTGAATTGATTGATTTGTATGTTGTCTTCATGTTGTTAAGAGGCACAGGTGCATGTCATATTGATGGATACTGCCTGGTATTTAACTGTACCTCCCATACACAAACACACCTTCCCTTTAGAGGGATACACATCGTGTTAGTTAACACTTTGTATAGACACAATTGGAAACAGTTAAGAAAGTCTCTGAGTTGGCATTGCAGAATGCAAGACTTTGGGGTTAAGGTTGGGTTACTTTATCAGAAAGCAGTTGACAGTCCAGTTTGTTTACAATTGCTAAAAGTAGTTTTAGATGTAGGAATACTAGCCTCCCTCCTCCAGAAGTGTTTAAAAATTGAGAATAGAAAACAAGCAAAGAACCAAAAAATATTAAACTCAAGAAAGAAAAGGGACCAGCGACAAGGCTGCCAATGCTAACAAGAGGTAAAATGGATTTTAAAAGCTGGGTCAGCAGTCCTTTAACACTACAGCACTTATTTGTGAAAATATGGTAAGCAACAGTGTGACTGGTAGCATTATTGGGTCTTTTATCAGCAGAGTGTTAAAATATTATTTTAGGAAAAGGAAAAATCAGCCTTAATGATTTTGACGTTAAAGGCACAGTTTCCCCCGAGCTTTATGGGAAAAGCTATTCCAGTTAAAACATGTGTGTTTTATTACCATGTTCAGTTTGCTGTGTCTGAAGCATGTTGATTCATATAGGATTGAAAAGTGAGTCTCTGACACACTTGTGAGTGACAGGATCCAGCGGATTGTGGAACAGAACCTTGCTGATGATGTCACAGCTGACATAGCGCACACTATGGACTATCATCAGGGGTTCATCTGTAAACAAAAAGTGCCAGATATTATAATTAAGAACGAGGGATAGCATTTATATACCTAATGTACTGACCTTGATTTACAATATATTTCTACATATGCTTCATGTTCTCATCTGCTTGTGGATCAGGGTTTTGTGCCTCATTGCTGGTGTCGGTAGCTAGGTGTCCACCTTTGCCTAGCTGTGTTTTAATCTTCTATTTTGAACGATACTAGCTGCTGGCTGTCTAATCTGATGAACAGAAGCGATGACACGGCTGTTGTTCACTAGTTTTTTGGTGTTTCGCCGTTTGGGTTGTAACAATCTATAGTAATTTGCTTACACATAGATGTTACATCCTAATATATATATTGTTACAGTACACTTTTGTCATTCAGCTTTTTTCGTACGGTTCATTATTTGAAAACTGTCGGACAAAAAGGTACCGGATGTGGGATCTGGTACGATCCGACACAAATACAAAAACTCTAAGGGTTATTCTATTGTGTGCATTGACAGGGAGGCACTCTCTGTGAACTCTGCTGGGCTGCAGTCATGTTAAGTAGCACAGAGTAAACTTAACTTTCGATTAACATAGTGGGAAAACCACCAGTGATAAACACCGTAGATATTTTATTAAGTCCTTTTCAATAGAACTCTGTTTGATCCGACCCAGTGTTTACTTAGCCTGGCCCGGAGGAGGAATCTTGAGCAATAATTAGACAGCATCTTTCTGTAGTTTGGAAAAGTGTGTTACAGCTGAAATTAAAGGTCTGTGACAGTGATGACATCATCTTGGAAGGCCAGACGGTTGTAGCTGTGTTTTTGCTATCATGTCAAATGGCACAAAAGGGATTCTGTTGGTTTGGTTTTATGAAGCAAGCTGTAAAACTTGAGATTTCCTTACATCTGGTCCAGGTCTTTGCTTTGTGATTTTTTCAAGAACTGATATGGGGGCCAACTGGGAATCTACACTCTTAACAAACTGCACACACACACCGAGACCCGGAGAGACAAGTCAAGAACTCATTGCACTCACTTTACAATACTAGAACCAGGAAGGCAGAGATTCCAAGAAGAGCCTAATGCCAGGCAATATGTTTGACCTCAGTATAAACTTGGTTTAGCTCCTCTGCTCTATTTTTCTCATTTCAAAGTTTGATATTGATGTGTTTGGTTTGAGTGAATAAGGCTGAAGTCACTACCTGACAACTTGCTTACTGTAATTAATACGAGTTAGTGGTGGATGCTTACTGTAATTAATATGAGTTAGTGACGGAAGCAGTCTGGTGGTTGGTGGGCTCATTGTGCAGATTGAATCGATCTCAATCACAATTGTAGACGAGAATTAGTCATGTTTTTGTTGCATTGTTTTTTATTGTCCAAATTAGTGCACAACCCCAGCTACAAGTATACAGTTAATAAGAAACAACTCCTTACAAGCACATTTAAATAATGTACTGATGTGTTTTGGCATCAAGTAATATGTATATGGTAATTTACTGTAGCTGTACCTGTCTGTTACTCCAGGGGTAGGTCCTGGGGGGGCCATTGCATTACAAGTTTAATAGGCATAATTAATTAGTGGGTATCCTTACCATTATACAAAGGTGACATTGTTTCCTTGTGTCTTTGTAAGCTATAACATTTAAAGTTGGAGCCTTTAAAACTGAATCCAACCCATAATGGGTATTCCAAGTTGGACCTTGAGTGCGCCAAACAGCTCCACTCTGATGAAGCCAAGGTGGTGCTTATTAATAGTAGACAGATCCTGTGATTACTCTAATAGAACCACCAGTAAGGGACTCTTTGAAATTAGACCCCCTTTCTTGACTGAAATGATAAAGGACAAACTACCAGAGGGTAGGCTAGCTGTGGTTCTATGGGCCCCTATGAAAGGTGGACAGCTCTTTGTTTCAACACAGACATCCCGTAAGTATTCATTTTTAAATCTTCACGGCTTACCAGGGCATAAACAAACAGAATTAATAAACACCTGAATCTGACTGCTCATGAGTTACAACCCATTTTCCGATAGCAGTAGGGAGACATTACTTACTATCACCCGTACTAAGCTGTTCCAAATGGTGAGTGAGGCACATGAATAGTCAGCCACAGATGTGCACGATATTTCTACTTGCGCACAGTAATAGGAAATACAATGCTAAGTTTAAGCCCCCAATACATTTTTTTTTGCTAGGAATAAATATATTGTTTTTTTCATGAAGATTCCCAGTTGGCCCCCATATCAGTCACATTCTTGGTGACCAGAAGCCCAAAAGGAATGAAGTTTGAAAAGCGTGCCAAGCAGTGGGATTCCATTGTAGAACTCGAAGGCTGGTTGCTCAACACAAACCCACATTGGAATCAGCTCTAAGAGAATAGCATCAGCAGACGCACAGGACACTGAGTGAGTGTGTTTGAATCATGGACTTCTTATCAGTATCCAAACTGCTTTTACATGGCAGAGATTGAGAAACATTTTTGGCGAATTGCAGGACTTTAAAATTGTAAGGAGATTGTGAGATGCGACCCATGGGGTTCTTGCACAAGACCTTTTTTAGGCAGATACCTTTTCAAAAGGCAGATGAAATTATTTTAGTCCTTGACTGATTGATTAGCCTGGTAGCAGAGCCAGCCCTGGCAGTTTAACAGAGCAACACGTCACTGACTTCGGCTTTGTTGCGCACAAAGGTACTTTGCACATCCTGTTATTAGCGCTCTGTACCAATTCTGTTTTCATGTGGCCAAGAGAAAACACATTATCCTGTGATTGATCTGGTGTTTCTGAAAAGTGTGGAGAATAGCTGGAGTCTGTGCTTAACAGCCTTTTTGAAAGATGTCAAAATTATGATTTCCTCCTACTTGCTTTACCTAACTTCACTGCGGGGCGCTCTCTGCTGAGTTCTAGGGGCTTTCTGTCTGCCTCTTGTTGTTATAAGTAATTGTGTAATGTCTTTCTGACGTTAGTCTCTGTGCTTGTTACCTTGGTTACGAAGTCTGCCCTGGTCCCAAGTGAGCATTTTCGGCATCCGTCTATACTCACTCAACCTTGACTGTGGATTGAACCCCCAGTTTAAAGGGAATTACTGTACAGTAATAAATAGCTCTTTGGTTTAAAAAAGTATAGACTTTAACAACTGATGGCTTTTGTTAAACAGTTCGTGATTTGAGTTTATTTGAATTTGCTTTCCCTGTGTAAAGCAGCATGAAAAATGCTGATTATTTTCAGCTTGCTTTTTGCTTAGTGCTTGGTATTCTTTGCTTGGAAACTGCCCTTTTTTTTCTGAGACATTCAGTTTAGTTTATGCTTCATACAGACGGTAGAAAACCAAATTGCACTCAGCAGTATGCAGTATGCAGTCAACAACATTTTGCAGAGAAAAGAAAATCAAAGGTTTAAAAGTAAATTGCTTCCATCTGCTATGGCTTTGATTGAGAGCAAAAAAAAATAAAATGACCAAACATGTAGCAATCAATTTTATTATATCATTCTCAGTAATACACTTCCAACAATGCACCTCTTCTTTGGATTCCAAACACATTGACCTTAAACCTATGCAGATTTATTGTCTGAAACCTGTACTGCAGTTTTTACAACATTTGGGGATAATTGATTCACTTTACAATATCCAAAGGATAACAGGGCTTTGAATATTGAACCAGACAGCACCCAGTCCAAAATAAAAACCTAAAAATAAAGCACATTATTACAAGTGTACGCTGTAGAAGAGGGTAGAACTGTTTTGAATGTTATATATATATATATATATATATATATATATATATATATATATATATATATATATAATATATATATATTATATATTATAGGCAACTAAAATGTACACACTCACCCAAAGCAGTTAATGAGCAAAGACTTGTTTAAGCAAATAGCATCTATATTTCTATTTCAAAGGTGGTGCGTTTGAGAGGGATTTACAAGCCTGCCACAAAATGCTATTTGTAAGACGAGTGGTTGATTAATGAAAAAAAATGGTGCTTAGGTAGTACATATAGTGCTTAGAAGGGAGCAAGTTTAAGAGCAGGTAGAAAGTCCTAAACGTTAAGAAGGGTTACCAAACTTATTAACATTTGACAAATAGACATTCAGTTCACTAAAACTAAAACTATACTGGTGAGAGGTACAGCAAAAGAATGTGTTTATCCACAAGTGTGACGTCCAGCCTTTCTATCTTAATGAGCTTTGTTTCATTTGGACTGGATTGGGGCCAGCTTACATTGAGAAATGTGGCCTGTAAATACAGTACGCATCAGCAGAACCACAGCCTGGACGCTGCCGAATTGCTGCCGAATTGCTGCAAACTTGCGCAAGCTTCTTGGTAATTTCAGTGTCAGTGGAGGAGTGTTCACAATATGAAGCATGACCTTCTGTGGGATGCAGTGCTGTTTGTTTAGTGGGAGTAGATTCAGCAAGATGTGCTCCCAGAGAATATTTATTTTACTGTGAATACCAAACCAAGTGTCTTCAGTGCTGCATTGAGAGATGGTAACTCTGCATGTTCTTCCAGAAACAAACTAAAACAAACCGTGATCTAATTCACATATAAAACAGAACAGCATTTATTTAAAAAATATTCATCCGTATAAATGTGTGTTCAAAGTGAAAGAGCTAACAAAATAATTCCATGAATATTGCCTGTTGTGCACTTTCGTTTGTTATATAGGTTTCAAAGGAGCAGTTTTGAAAGAAACACATGCTATTTTTTATTTTAAAATATGGTTGCACTTTCTTGGCCATCATGGAAACAGAACACTTTCTTTAAGCTGCTGTAGTACGAGTTATCATGTTTTAAAATGAAAATAGATATTTTGTAAAAGCTGCACAATTGAGACCAGTGTAACTAACACAGGTTAAGGTTCATGCCTCATCGCGTTTGTCGATGTTCTTGTGTCCTAATGCCAATTATTGGTTTACCGATTTTAATATGCGCCTGTTAGATTAGGAGTGAAAACCAGAAGATTTTAAACTGCAGTGCAAATGCAGTGAAATAACCAGAGACCGCTTTGCCGTAGCGACCTCAGATTCCTGAAGAGTGCATACACTCACTGCTGTATAAATTTGAACTATAAGACAAACCAAATCGACTCAGAGGGTAAGAACACACAAATTGAACGCATTGACATATAAAACCAGAACAAGTTACCTGAAGAAATCCTTTAATCACATAAGATAACGGGTAACGCTGAGCAGAATGGTCCCTCGGTTAAGGAAAACATGTATAGACTTACCGCGGCATTCTTCAAAATTGGAAAAGAGGAGCAAGAAAGGGAGGAAAATAACTTGTCATTTTGGATTATCACAACCTATTCACTTTGACTCACTCTTCAAGGTGACATGTTATATGAGTGAAAATTAAGAGATGGGGTTTATTTTCAAAGGCTGTAATGCCAAAGAGTAAAAAATACTTCCAAAAGGAGAAAATACCTGTTAAACTTAAAAAACAAAAGCTGAAATAAACACAGCAGGTATTTACATAGTATTGTGTACTGTATGTGAAGTAAAGTAAATTCGACATTTACACTGGATTGCCAAACAAAAGATACAAGAAATTCTCACCTGAGACACTATTGAATGCTGTTTACAGTTAAAAAACATTTGTAGTCAAACTAGCTGAGTGTCATAAGGACAGCTGACAGAAGCTTATATCTTCATTTTGAATTAATTAGGTTTCATTTGACAGATGCTGGCTATAAATGTACAGGTTACTGGTGTCTGCGTTGGGTTCTGGTTAATTCATTACATTCATTTGAAACACCAGAGCCCTCCCATTAGAAGAGTGGATGTAATCACCATAGCACGACCCCAGCAGCGTGGCTAATGCGCCCACGTAAGTGAATCATCCATAAACCAGAGCTGAGTTAAATCAAATTCATCTTCACAGTTTAATCAGAAGACCCTGGCCAGAAGCAGAAAGGGGAAGTGGATGTCTAGAGAAGTGCAAGGGAGAGATAAATTATTTACAGGGACTGAAATTTTAAACAGTAAATCAAGCATCAGCTTCCAGGAGAGTGGAGCACACTGCCCATCTATTCTTGTGAAGGTCCTAGGCAGCGTGTGTGCTGTTTTTGCTCGACAGTTGAAGGTGAATCTACTGCTTTTTAACCCTCTTAATGTACAGTCCAGGAGTCACAAGACTAGATGCAGCCTTTAAAACTGTTACAGTAGCTTACATACCAGAAACTACTAATGATGCATTATTGTAAATGTCCAGTAGATGGTGTCGGTATATATACTTGTAAGGTTAGTTCTGGGTGTAACCAAAAAGGAAAGGTTTGGTCAATCGATGAGAGTGAAGTTTCACGTTTCTGGTCTGGGTTTGTGCTGCAGAACTCTTTCTTTAATGCAGCAATCAGGTACTGGAGCCAGTGTATCCCAGGAGAACGTGCCCCACACCAGGGTGATGCCAGATCCAATCAGGCAGACAGGTCCTAGAAAAGAGATCACATGACACTGGATATGTGATTGACATTTTATTTTCAGCGTCTCTTTAATTTAATTTAATTGGTATGCCACTCAGGACAGCTCGGTTCACACTTATGAATTTGGCTCAGACTAGTTTGCTTCAAACACAAGGCTCTCACTGTGCAGAAAAAAAAAAACCTCAATAAAAACAACTGAATGTCTTAAAGTTACTGAGTCAGGTACTGTAGCTGTAGTATTGAAGCATCTAATCTGATCTTTACATAATATCTGCAAAGCTGGGTACATTTGAAGTGGATGGCGACTGCTGTTAAGTTTGTTATATTGTAGCAGAGCAGCAGGCTAGTGCTGCTGTTTTTATTCCTCTCTAATAAGAACATAAGAACATAAGAACATAAGAAAGTTTACAAACGAGAGGAGGCCATTCGGCCCATCTTGCTCGTTTGGTTGTTAGTAGCTTATTGATCCCAAAATCTCATCAAGCAGCTTATTGAAGGATCCCAGGGTGTCAGCTTCAACAACATTACTGGGGAGTTGATTCCAGACCCTCACAATTCTATATATATATGCACAGTAGACATGCACATGCACTGCTGCAGCCTCGTATCTGGGTTGTAGGCCACACTATCTGATTGGAATAAAGAACTACCGTATTCCTTCAAATTTAAGACACACTTTTTAAACCATTCTTTCTTCTCAAAAATAGCCCGCATCTTAAATTTGAGTACAGTATAGTGATGCAAGTATTAAAATCGCCAACAAAAGACGTGACTACCCGAGTACACAAGCAGCAACGTAACTGACTGCCGAGAAAAGACTAACTAAAACGGCAGCCATTTTCAAAGAAGCATCATTCGTTTCCTGTGGAATTCGAAGAGAAGTTTTTACAATTTCAGCGTTTCTAACAAACAGTACCAGCTTGGACAGATCGGAAATGCTGATCAGACCCCCGTATTTTTCGACATGCCAGGCAATACCACAGACCACGAATTGGGAGAAAAACAGGTGTGAGTAATCAGGACTGAACATGAGAAGCAGCATATAACTATAATGCTCTGTGTGATAGCAAGCGGCTGCAAACTGCCTCCTTATGTGTAATTGAGGTTGTGTCTTTGTAAATGCATATTTATTTGATGTTTTATTTTTTTCCTTAGATTGAGGGTGGGAAATTCCAGGGCGTCTTATATGTGAAGGAATACGGTAGTCAGGTATGATGAAGCAGCTAGATCAATCCTTGTGGCGCAGTAAAAAGTGAACCTTTCCCAGATGGAAAAGATGACCAGTGCCCAGATTCCGGTGGTTTTTATCTCCAGGGTGGCCTCAGATTGGCTTCAAATTAAAAACTGACACCATCACGCATTGTTAAAGTAGATAGCTTTAGTGGGGCCTCTCTGTACCCTTCTTTAAATATTGGAAGGATTTTTGGAGTCACTCTGCAAGGTTTTTATAACCACCTCTTCTCACATATGCACTTGAAGTTAACAGTTCATGTGTGAGCTTGTGCACATGTTACCTGCATTCAGAACTGTTATACTGCAGAGTCAGTATGCAACTTGTATTTGGAAATAGCTGTAGACCTGTTATTGAATGCTGTGCTCTGGACAGAGAGCAGGTACTGGTGGTTACTTGTGGAAAACAACAGTCTGTAGCAATTAACTGATTACTGTCTGTAGCAGTTAATTGATTACAGTCTGTAGCAATTAACTGTTGTCAGTTTATGTTACATTTTCTTTTTCTTTTTTTTTTGAATCATCAATTGTTTTTTACCCCATTTTCTCCCTGTTGGAAAACATGGATTGAAAATTGATTAGCAGTTTGCTATGCATGTGGACTATATTCAGAGCAGAGCTATACTGGTGTTCTTTTCTGAAAAGAGACTAATATTGCAGATAGCAGACTGTTTGGTTCAAATTGCATGTACTGCTAACAATTGATAGAGACGTTGCGTCTACAAGCTTCTTGCCCAACATTGACTGCAAGCTAACAAGATAACAATGCTGTTATCAGCCAGGCTCTAAGACTTTTGGAATACAAAACATAAAGGGGATAAAAGGCTGCCAGGGACTGGCGTTGGACCCAAAGGTTCTCAGAGAGATCCAAAGAGATAATGCCATTGGAATCAAAGGGTCTCAAGAAGATAACAAAAACCAGATGTATGGACCTTTTGGGCACCAGGGGTCTGAAGAATGCACTGAGTTCAGAGGTCGTCACACTAGACTACACACACAGACTCACACACACACACACACACTAAATTAAGTATATGGTAACAGAATAATGTGTTGTACCTTTTCTATTGGTTAAGTGTCAGAGAAAGAGGAGGTGGACCATCTATACAGAAGGGTATTTAATATCATGCAAAAATTGTAAGAACGGGTAATCTGTTTGTCCTGTACCTGGGACCAGACTCCCTGCATATTTCAATAAACCTGGCAACTGATTGAAGAAAAGGACTCTGCATGTTCTTGAATCTACTTACTCACCATCCTTTTTTAAGTTACATCACTCCCCAATTTGAAATTCCCAATTTTTTAAGCCCAGCTCACCACCACAACCCATGCGCTGACTCAGGTGGGATGAAAACGAGCACATGCGTCGTCTGAAACATGTGCCGTCAGCCCCCTGCTTCTTTTCACTCTACAGGCCCGCCTCAGGCTACAGTGTCAGAGGACCGCGTAACTCGGCCAGTCTACAGGGTTCGTGGTATGTGGTGAGCCAAGGACACCCTGGCTGACCTAAGCCCTCCCCACCCCATCCACGGCCAGCAGTGAAATAGCCAGGACCCGAGCCAACAATCTCCAGGCTATAGGGGAGTAGGGGAGCACATCCTGCTCTCCACACAGAGCGCCTTTACTGGATGTGTCACTCGGGAGCTCCTGTGTTACATTTTGGGCTGCCACTCAATGTTTTAGGAGGACTGAGGAGTTCCGCTGTCAAGCCAGTTGGCTCCTTTCACTTTCTGAAGCTAACCAGTGGATGTTGCTAAGTTACTGGGCCATGGAGGCGAGGCCAAGTCTGGGTAATTTGATCAGAGCTAACAAAATAATTCCATAAATCTTACGTGTTGTGCTCTTCTGATTGTTGTGTAGGTCTCAAATGTGCAGTTTTGAAAGAAACACCTGTTATAGTATTTTTTTTATTTTAAGACATGATATTTGATCCTACACAAGGTTACAAATAAAATCACTGTTTGCAAGCCTTCTTTGGTCATTTCATCTGGAGGGTAAAATTGTCCCCGCCCCTTCAACGGCTTCTTTCCTGTCATTTACCAACCAGCTGCCCTCCCCCGTTGACTGACATGCTTTTAGCCAGTAATATTCTTTGACACATGAAGACACTGATGAGGAAAAATGACCAAGGAATTTGACCAGATTTCTTGTATAGAAACTTTGCCCTAATGTAGTACCAGATATTCTGTTTTAGGAAAATACTCTACGTTTGCTGTTTGAATACTGCACAAACCACACATGAGACCAGTATAGTGAGTGGAATTGCAAAGCAGGTAAGATTCATGGAATTATTTTGTGCACAGTATTATTTAACACAGTAGCATGGTCTGCTGTTCACGAAACTGACAGTGGGGACTCAATACATGGATAGTGTTCAGAAAAGTTAACTACGTACTCTCCTCATTGCTTGAATGTATTGAAGCAGGCCCTTCTCTAGATCTCTCGTTACTCAGTAATGAACAGCAGGAAAGCACTCATTCTGCAGGCCAGGTGATCTTTCTCAAGGAGTTTGCCAATACTTGACACTTTAAGTAAATGTCTTTGCCAGCCAGGCTTCTGCAAACACAATCTGAAATACCCAGGCTGGGTTTTTAAAACAACACTCCCCTTTGACAGCTCACATTATCCATTACACTGTTGACAGTTCGAGTATTATCCTGGATTTGTCATGTATGTAAATACTAGAGCACTTTCCCCATCCCCTTTATACTGTTCCAAAGTCCTGTACGCATTATGCTTTTGTATAGACAGGGGTTGAACTAATACATAAACACACTGGAAACATCTCTAGATCTCCCTGTTCAACTTCATGAGTTTGTTCACAGAATGGGCCATTCTGAGAACAAATCTATGAATTATTGGCATTTAGTCGTTTGCTATTTATGATGGTCAATGCCCATTGAAATAATTCTTACCTGCCAAGCACCTCCATTCACTACGCAGGTCTCACATGTGCAGTTTTCAAAGAAGCACATGTTCTTTCATTTTAATTAATGATAGCTGCTTCCATACTAGATTAAAGAAAACGATGTGTGCAAGCCTTACATTAGAGTAGTCTATGATACAGCACAGTCACTACATCTGCCAGGCTTACTGGAATGCTTTACAGTTGCTGGACGCCAAGGACATTTCTGAAGTTAATTGACCTAGGAAGTGTAACAGACTAGATAAAGGTAGTGAAAAAACGAAACAAAACTGAGAACTGATTTAACTTGGAATGGTAACAGATAATACGTGTGTGTTATAACATGCACTTCTTTCATAACTGCGCATTGGAAACAGTGATTGAATCTGCGATGCTTGTGAGTCAGTGGCAGATTTGCTACCAGCAAGGACAGCTCAATTGGAAAATGGGTCTGGGTATTTTATTTAATAAGCACTTTTTTTTAGTCCTTACTTTACAAGAGACATCAACTTTGTAACCCTAAACAAAGTCCTGTTGTTTGTTTTAGCCATCTTTGGTAAATATTGTTTTGCTAACCCAAGCATGTGCATCATTTTTGTGCTGACAGTATTTCAATTAATGGACTGTGCTACATGCAGGACTGTGTGTCCAATGAGTACAGTTCAGTGATTTGATGTATTTTTCATCCTTCCTGCTTTTAAATATATATTTTCTTTTTTATATATTTTTCAAACTTACATACATTCATTAATCGCTTGGTAACTGAATGGGCTGAGTGGTTCCTGTGTGCCAGTGGAAGAACAGTCATAACAGAGGGTAGGAGATACTTTTTTACACAAAGTGGTGATGGTATGGAATGGGTTATCTAGCCATGAATCAGTGGGGTCCTTTAAGAGCCAACTTGACAAAGTTCTTAGATCGGAATGTATGAATGTAATATTCTCGTGCATTTGGACTGTATGAATGTAATATTCTCGTGCATTTGGACTGTATGAATGTAATATTCTCGTGCATTTGGACTGTATGAATGTAATATTCACATGCATTCAGACTGTATGAATGTAATATTCACATGCATTCAGACTGCATGAATGTATTATTCATATGCATTCAGACTGCATGAATGTAATATTCTCGTGCATTTGGACTGTATGACTGTAATATTCTTGTGCATTCAGACTGCATGAATGTAATGCTGTCACGTGTTTGTTAACAGTTCAAGAGGCGTTTGTGAATTACGCTTCTCAATCTGTATATTTTTTATAAAAAATACTGCAATTTCTGCCACAGTAAATAGAAATAGGGCAGATTATGGAACAACCAGCAGCTTGAGATATTGAAACGGCGCCTCATTTGCATCCCAGTGTTTCTGAAACACTTGTTTCAGATGAAGGGGCTCTATTCTTAACAACAGCTGCTTTGCGTGTCATCATTATGTAAACGCTCCACTGTGTAGTCGTGATGTGCGGCCGAGCGGACTCTCACCACGCTTCTCAAGTGTGATTGAGAGTGCCGTTCACCTGGCATCTCTTGCTGAGGGTTCAGTTCCCTCTTTTCTGAAAGAGCACAACAGTGCTTTCATAGCATGTGCTGATTACATTCTTATTAGGGAGTCAATGGCAGCAGTGTTTCCCTGGCCCTTACAAGGCTCCGTACCATGTTGTTTCTCAGCTGTACCGGTTGCCAAGCAGACACAGGATGTACTCTATTGACTGGGGGAGTACTAACAAAAACAGAATGGACACGACCCTTTTAAAATGGCCCATCCTATACCCCTTTCCGAATCAATAGGTATCCTTCTTGTTGCATCAGGTGTGTTCAGAATAACTTTCTTGATGATTGCCTAAGAAATATGGAGCGTTGCAACTTTGAAACGTCATGCGTCTCTAAGCAGCTGCCGGTGATTATCCTATTAGTTTGTTTTTGTGTCCTCCTAAGCAGAGGAGATAGGAAGATGCATTTCTGCTGTCCCTGATGACTTGCAAATGCAATCACCGTAATATCCTGCATATATTGTATATCCTGCACACACACACACACTCACAGACACGCACACACATGCACACACACACACACTGAATTTATGATCTGTTACATAACTTTCAATAAGTATTTAATCGAACAGCTTAGTTTGACAGGACATCACAGTACGAAGATGGAGCTAGTTTAAATATGTAATTATTTATTTGAATTAATAACACTGCTCAGTGTCTCTGTTAACTCCCGTGGTGAAAAAGTGCACATTTTCCAGAAGGCTTCGAGTACAATTCTTGTTATTGCTTTATCTGATCATGTGCCAAATGCAACGAGAACAGTGTCGAGTTAAACTTGAAATTGATGATTACATGAGACGATCTCTATTTTCTAGAAATAGTAATCACTGTTTTATTTATACATGCCATAATGGCTATGCGTATAAAAGGATCTGTTCTTCAGTGGATTGCAGCATGTGAACCTGGAAGTTCATGCCATAATGATAACCACAGTATCAGCCAAAACGCCACAGTTCTGAAGCACAGCTTATACATAAACCATAGTATCTTTTTATTGGTGGAAAAGTAGCAAGCTACTTTTTTTGTCAGAATAGCTTGTAGTGTAGCGAGCTACTTTTTTTGTCAGAATAGCTTGTAGTGTAGTTAGCTACTTTTTTGTCAGAATAGCTTGTAGTGTAGCGAGCTACTTTTTTGTCAGAATAGCTTGTAGTGTAGTTAGCTACTTTTTTGCCAGAATAGCTTGTAGTGTAGCAAGCTACTTTTTTTGTCAGAATAGCTTGTAGTGTAGCGAGCTACTTTTTTGTCAGAATAGCTTGTAGTGTAGCGAGCTACTTTTTTGTCAGAATAGCTTGTAGTGTAGCGAGCTACTTTTTTGTCAGAATATCTTGTAGTGTAGCAAGCTACTTTTTTGTCAGAATAGCTTGTAGTGTAGTTAGCTACTTTTTTGTCAGAATAGCTTGTAGTGTAGCGAGCTACTTTTCTGTCAGAATAGCTTGTAGTGTAGCGAGCTACTTTTTTGTCAGAATAGCTTGTAGTGTAGCGAGCTACTTTTTTGTCAGAATAGCTTGTAGTGTAGCGAGCTACTTTTTTGTCAGAATAGCTTGTAGTGTAGCGAGCTACTTTTTTGTCAGAATAGCTTGTAGTGTAGCTTGTAGTGTAGCGAGCTACTTTTCTGTCAGAATAGCTTGTAGTGTAGCGAGCTACTTTTCTGTCAGAATAGCTTGTAGTGTAGCGAGCTACTTTTCTGTCAGAATAGCTTGTAGTGTAGCGAGCTACTTTTCTGTCAGAATAGCTTGTAGTGTAGCGAGCTACTTTTCTGTCAGAATAGCTTGTCAAGCTACTTTTCTGTCAGTAGCTTGTAGTGTAGCGAGCTACTGTCAGAATAGCTTGTAGTGTAGCGAGCTACTTTTCTGTCAGAATAGCTTGTAGTGTAGCGAGCTACTTTTTTGTCAGAATAGCTTGTAGTACAATTGTACACGAGCTACTGTCAGAATAGCTTGTAGTGTAAGCTAGGTTTTGATTCAATCTTATACTTACCTGTATTGCTGTAATCATAGCTTCATATTCTATTAGATAAATGTTTTGATATGTGTCTTTTGCAAGTCAAGTTCCTTTAGTTTCACAGTATTGATAAACTTCCTGCTGCTCTATGTAGAGTCACAAGTTGTTATGCCTAATAATATCAGAACAAATCATATCTCAAACTGTGAGAAATGAGCTCTCTTATAATATCAGAACAAATCATATCTCAAACTGTGAGAAATGAGCTCTCTTATAATATCAGAACAAATCATATCTCAAACTGTGAGAAATGAGCTCTCTTATAATATCAGAACAAATCATATCTCAAACTGTGAGAAATGAGCTCTCTTATAATATCAGAACAAATCATATCTCAAACTGTGAGAAATGAGCTCTCTTATAATATCAGAACAAATCATATCTCAAACTGTGAGAAATGAGCTCTCTTATAATATCAGAACAAATCATATCTCAAACTGTGAGAAATGAGCTCTCTTATAATATCAGAACAAATCATATCTCAAACTGTGAGAAATGAGCGCTCTTATAATATCAGAACAAATCATATCTCAAACTGTGAGAAATGAGCTCTCTTATAATATCAGAACAAATCATATCTCAAACTGTGAGAAATGAGCTCTCTTATAATATCAGAACAAATCATATCTCAAACTGTGAGAAATGAGCTCTCTTATAATATCAGAACAAATCATATCTCAAACTGTGAGAAATGAGCTCTCTTATAATATCAGAACAAATCATATCTCAAACTGTGAGAAATGAGCTCTCTTATAATATCAGAACAAATCATATCTCAAACTGTGAGAAATGAGCTCTCTTATAATATCAGAACAAATCATATCTCAAACTGTGAGAAATGAGCTCTCTTATAATATCAGAACAAATCATATCTCAAACTGTGAGAAATGAGCTCTCTTATAATATCAGAACAAATCATATCTCAAACTGTGAGAAATGAGCTCTCTTATAATATCAGAACAAATCATATCTCAAACTGTGAGAAATGAACTCTCTTATAATATCAGAACAAATC
Organism: Polyodon spathula; assembly: GCF_017654505.1. Classification (NCBI taxonomy): domain Eukaryota; kingdom Metazoa; phylum Chordata; class Actinopteri; order Acipenseriformes; family Polyodontidae; genus Polyodon; species Polyodon spathula. Next base: position 2,873,096 of record NC_054540.1, read on the forward strand.
ATATCTCAAACTGTGAGAAATGAGCTCTCTTATAATATCAGAACAAATCATATCTCAAACTGTGAGAAATGAGCTCTTATAATATCAGAACAAATCATATCTCAAACTGTGAGAAATGAGCTCTCTTATAATATCAGAACAAATCATATCTCAAACTGTGAGAAATGAGCTCTCTTATAATATCAGAACAAATCATATCTCAAACTGTGAGAAATGAGCTCTCTTACAGAGTGCTCTTACCGAGATTTAAAAGGGACCAAAAACAAAGTACACAAAAAGAATACTCGGAACTGCAAACGCAAGTCAAAAAGGAAGTTATAAAGGCCGAGAGTGAGATAGAAATGAACATTGCTAAGGGGGCTAAAATGAATTCCAAAATGTTTTTCCAATATTACAACAGCAAGAGAACATTTAAAGAGGAGGTTAAATGTCTAAGAGTTACAAATGGCAAAATCTTAGATGAAGAAAAAAAAAAAGATTACTTTTCACAAGTTTTTACAAAGGAGATGGACAACATGCCCCACATGTCAACCTGTTCCTATGCAGTTTTAACTAACTTTAGCATAACCAAGGCAAAGGAAGTGTTAAAGGGACTAGGAGCTTTTAAAATAAACAAATCCCCTGGGCCGGATGACATCCTCTCAATAGTACTCAAAGACATGAATGAAGTTATTTACAAACCACTAACCAAGATCATGCAATAGTCTCCTGACACAGGGGTTGTACCAACAGACTGGAGAATTGCAAACGTAATACCGATCCACAAAAAGGGAAAGGGAAACAAAACTGAACCAGGTAACTACAGACAGTCAGCATGGTTTTAGGAATGGGAGATCGTGTCTAACTAACCTGCTTGATTCTTTTGAGGATGCAACATCGACAATGGATAATTGCAATGCAGATGACATGGTTTTTTTAGAGTTCCAGAAAGCTTCTGACAAAGTCCCACATGAAACGCAGTAGGGATTCAAGGAAATGCATGTACATGGATTAGGGAGTGGTTAACATGTAGAAAACAGAAAGTACTAATTAGAGGAGAAACCTCAAAATGGAGCTAGTAACCTGTGGAGTAATACAAGGATTAGTATTAGGTCCTGTGCTATTCCTAAGCTACATTAATGACTTAGATTCTGGTATAGTAAGCAAACTTGTTAAATTTGCAGACACAAAAATAGGCAACAGCAAAGGTCATTCAAAATGATCTAGACAAGAATCAGAACTGATCTGACACATAATCATAGTAATAATAATAGTAGTAAATAATAATAATAATAATAATAATAATAATAATAATAATAATAATAATAATAATAATAAACTTTATTTTGTATAGCGCCCTTAAAAACAGTCATCTCAGAGCGCTTCACAATTAATAGTACTACAATAAATAAACAGATTATGAATAAAAGAAACACAAGGAGACAAAACAATCATAAAAATCATAAAAATGCCTTTCTAAAAAAGTAAGACTTGACTTTAAAAACACTCAAAGAAGCTGAGTCCCAGATCTGTAGTGGAATAGAGTTCCACAATTTGGGGGCATAGCAACAGAAGGCCCTGCCGCCCATGGAGTTCAGGCGAGCAGGCGGGACACACAGCAGTCTGAGATCAGCAGAGCGGAGGTTGCGAGTGGGAGTGTAAAAAGGTAAAGGATCTGACAGATAAGTCGGAGCTAGCCCATGAAGAGCCTTATATGTTAGCATTAAAATGTTAAAATCAATTCTAAACCTGATAGGCAGCCAGTGCAGGGCCTCCAAGACAGGAGTGATGTGATCTCTTGAGCGGGACCGAGACAAGATTCTGGCTGCAGAATTTTGAAGGAATTGAATTTTAGTGAGGATGCTATTAGACAACCCAGTGAGCAGGGCGTTACATGGCAAATGACATTTAATAGAGAAAAGTGTAAAGTACTGCACGCAGGCAATACAAATGTGCATTATAAATATCATATGGGACATTTTGAAATTGAAGAAGGAATCTATGAAAAAGACCTAGGAGTTTATGTTGACTCATAAATGTCTTTATCTAGACAACGTGGGGAAGCTATAAAAAATGCCAACAAGATGCTTGGATATATTGTGAAAAGTGTTGAATTTAAATCAAGGGAAGTAATGTTAAAACTGTGCATTAGTAAGACCTCATCTTGACTATTGTGTTCAGTTATGGTCACCTCGCTACAAGAAGGATACTGTTGCTCTAGAAAGAGTGCAAAGAAGAGCAACCAGACTTATTCTGGGTTTAAAAAGCATGTCATATGCAGACAGGCTAAAATAATTGAATCTATTCAGTCTTGAACAAAGAAGACTACGCGGTGACCTGATTCAAGCATTCAAAATTCTAAAAGGTATTGACAATGTCGACCCAAGGGACTTTTTTGACCTGACAAAAGACGCAAAGGCCAGGGATAACAAATAGAGATTAGACAAAGGGGCATTAGAACAGAAAACAAAGAGAATTGTGAGGGTCTGAAACCAACTCCCCAGTAATGTTTTTGAAGCTGACACCCTGAAATCCTTCAAGAAGCTGCTTGATGAGATTCTGGGATCAATAAGCAACTAACAACCAAACGAGCAAGATGGGCCATTTGGTCGTTAGTAGCCTTGTTTGTAAACTTTGTTATGTTCTTTCTTCTTATATATATATATATATATGACTTGCAAAAGTATTGACCCCCCCCTTGGCATTTTTCCTATTTTGTTGCCTTACAACCTGGAATTAAAATGGATTTTTATTTGGATTTCATGTAATGGACATACACAAAATAGTCCAAATTGGTGAAGTGAAATGAAAAAAATAACTTGTTTAAAAAAATTCTAAAAAATAAATAACGGAAAAGTGGTGCGTGCATATGTATTCACCCCCTTTGCTATTAAGCCTCTAAATAAGATCTGGTGCAACCAATTACCTTCAGAAGTCACATAATTAGTTAAATAAAGTCCACCTGTGTGGTCCACTTTTCACAATGTATCCGAGCATCTTGTTAGCCTTTTTTATAGCTTCCCCACATTGTCTAGATGAAGACATTTCTGAGTCAACAAAAACTCCTAGGTCTTTTTCACAACAAACCTGGCAAGTGAGGGCCGCCCACCAAAACTCACGGACCAGGCAAGGAGGGCATTAATCAGAGAGGCAACAAAGAGACCAAAGATAACCCTGAAGGAGATGCAAAGCTCCACAGCGGAGATTGAAGTATTTGTCCATAGGACCACTTTAAGCCGCACACTCCCCAGAGCTGGGCTTTACGAAGACTGGCCAGAAAAAAGCCATTGCTTAAAGAAAAAAATAAGCAAACATGTTTGGTGTTCGCCAAAAGACATGTGGGAGACTCCCCAAACATATGGAAGAAGGTACTCTGGTCAGATGAGACTAAAATTGAGCTTTTTGGCCATCAAGGAAAACACTATGTCTGGCACAAACCCAACACCTCTCATCACCCCAAGAACACCATCCCCACAGTGAAGCATGGTGGTGGCAGCATCATGCTGTGGGGATGTTTTTCATCGGCAGGGACTGGGAAACTGGTCAGAATTGAGGGAATGATGGATGGCGCTAAATACAGGGAAATTCTTGAGGGAAACCTGTTTCAGTCTTCCAGGGATTTGAGACTGGGATGGAGGCTCACCTTCCAGCAGGACAATGACCCTAAGCATACTGCTAAAGCAACACTCAAGTGGTTTAAGGGGAAACATTTAAATGTCTTGGAATGGCCTAGTCAAAGCCCAGACCTCAATCCAATTGAGAATCTGTGGTATGACTTAAAGATTGCTGTACACCAGTGGAACCCATCCAACTTGAAGGAGCTGGAGCAGTTTTGCCTTGAAGAATGGGCACATATCCCAGTGGCTAGATGTGCCAAGCTTATAGATACATACCCCAAGAGACTTGCAGCTGTAATTGCTGCAAAAGGTGGTTCTACAAAGTATTGACTTTGGGGGGGTGAATACTTATGCTCGCTCAAGTTTTCTGTTTTTTTGTCTTATTTCTTGTTTGTTTCACAATAAAAAATATTTTGCATCTTCAAAGTGGTAGGCATGCTGTGTAAATCAAATGATACAAACCCCCAAAAAATCAATTTTAATTCCAGGGTGTAAGGCAACAAAATAGGAAAAATGCCAAGGGGAGTCAATACTTTTGCAAGCCACTGTATATATATAAAGTATTGTGCCAGATTTTCAAAGCATGGGATGACATCTGTAGACAGGATTAATATAAGTGCTTGCAACTCTTATGCATGGACACACAACGCTTAGTATATTAAAATTCCCCAAAGCTTCCGAAACACAAATCCTGATATTCTTCCACAATAGCAGTCATTAATCTTCCAAATCTAAAAGGGGTTAGAATTTCCCAAACATAAAGCACAAAATGTGGTCAAATAGTGACATGCATAATAAATCACATGCATGGTTCAGAAGACTGCATAGAAATTCTAAAACTGAGTCAGAGACATTGCTCTGTATGGTGATATAACTGGGATGTTTGTCCCAGTTATGGACAGCTATGGGTATTATTGTCTGTGGTCTACTGCACACTGGGGCACACTGGGAGACCTCTGTCTGCCCAGTGAGAGGTGCACTCATTGCGGCTCTGTGCTCTGTGATCAGCCCCAGCGATGCTACAAAAGAAAAATAAATCAATAAAAAACAAATTAATGCCCTCTATATTTGTCTAATGACTCTGTGTAGGTTTAACAACAATGTATCAAAGTCTTTACAATGTTTTCCTATTCCTGCGGTTTCTTTTCCAGCTTCTCCAGACTGCTCCTTTTTAGTTTGTCCCAGTGGCATTTTCTAGTATAAATAACAGTGGGTGGTCTTCTCTAATCCCTGCTGAAATTACATGTCTCCTGTGGAATTTATGACCTCCCCCCACCGTTAATACGTTAAAGATGACCTGTGCTGTCAAAGCTTGCCTTTGCAGAGCCAGGGAGCCTGTGTTGTTCTTCCTGACAATCTAACTTAATTTGATGTTTTTTTTTTGCTGTTTTAGGAGATAGGGTCCTTTAGGAGATAGGGTCCTGCCTTATTAAACAAGTGTAGATTTGTATTGATTTGGTATTTGATTTATTGGAATGTCACTCTTTGTAAAGTTAGTGGTAGGGGTGGCTTGTGAACAACAAGCCTGAGCCTTTTAAGAAATGGTGTAATGTTTGTTCTTATTATACTGTACAAACTGTGTTAAAAGAAATGCTGAAATGCACACTTTGTGTTGGCAGCAAAGGGATGTGCAATGGTACTGTTATTCTAGATTCTGAAAAAGGGAACCAATGTATGTACTCCCAACAACATCTCTTCATTCCTGTTTCCCATAGTGGGACTTGCTACAGTTGCTATTAAGATGTTTTGCTAAAGTTTATGGAATTTGGATTCTGCTTTTGGGCTAGTATGTCTTACAAGGGATTCATATACAAGTAAAAATAAGCAAACATTGTTTTCTTAATAAATAATACAGAATAGTTACAAATAAACTGATTCATTTTAGGCAACCAAAAACAATAGATTCTCAAAGCGGTTTACTCCAAATTCTCATTTACATTATCAGACCAACCCCACCAATGTAGACATTTAATTTAGGCTTTCCTAAATTAAAAAATAGATAAATAAAAAAAAGTTTCCCACAGTAAAACCAAAACAAAGTGTAATATAGCATGCTGAAACCATGACAAAGCACAGGTAAGCATTGTAAAGCCCAGAAAGGTAAGGTAAAGCATATTCAAAAAGCATGACACACTAAGGTAAACTATGGTAAATGCTTAGTGTAACCATGGGAAAATTGCAATTCAAACACAGTTAAAAAATACTGTGGTAAACTTTTGTGAGAGTTATGAGAAGTATAAAGTATTATTTCTTACTGTATTTTTTTTTCAAATTCTTTCAAAATATTAAAAAATCCACTTAGAGACTATTTATGAGTCACCCTTTAAAGCTGTGTAACTGTGAACATGAAAAATCAAGAGATTCTTCTTACTGCAGTAGAATAACACGTTGCGCAGCAACGTTTGCTGACTATGCACAGCAGCTTTTCCAGTTTTTACGAAAAATCTAACTTTTTTTTTAATCAAACCCCAAGTTGATTCAGGATCATAGATTAAATCTGCCACAGATTAATGAAAGCTTTGTTATTCTGGGGAGTCCCGTTGGCATGTGAATCTCCCTATAAATAATGCAATGTAAGCTGTCTCCCTCCCAGCCAGCCCCTCTCACACTAAGTGATTGTGGCTGGATATATAGAGATTAATGCTTATGTATTGTATGATATAGTGTTTTCTATAAAGCCTATTTAAGAATGAGAATACACAATGCCATGCTTGTTGTCAGCCAGGATCACCTTGTAACAAGATGTTTTTACAACAAAAATGGACATGTTTTAGAAATACATACAACACGTTCATAGTCATTTTTTGACACATTGGTAGCAATCAATGCAAGAAGTCCTGTAAACTATTCCGCCAATCAGACTTTGGCTTCCTTAATCTTTGATGGGATAAGTCTTGATCGTTATGGATGAAACTCATAAATAAGCTGAGAAAAATAAACATAAAAACTTTGGGAAAGCAAATCTGTCTAAAACAAGCACATGTTGCTCATTTGAAATAATGAAAACCTCTCTCCTTGCTTTTGAAAACAAGCAATGATACTGATATTTCATGTGGTAAATGTGTCATGGATTGTTCAAATTCAGAACAGTAGTTGGGAGGCTTTTTTTCCATTCAGAGAATAATAAATACGTATAATAATGTTGTGAGTAAAGACTAGCACTGAGGTCATTAAAGAAACATGTATACTGTCCTGGGAATGAGGTTGTGCCAAAGACAGATGAGCAGACAGTCTCCAAACCAACATGTTTTTCCGTGCTATCTTCTCATTTGGTTTACCGGTGGACAGTAAGGAGGGCTAGAGTAGATCTGTCTTCATGGGAACCCTGGGTGGTTTTAATGGTGTTGACACATCTAGTGTCCCATGTGTCTGCTCTCTAGACTACGTAATTAAATACGTTAAGTTCTCTGAGGGGAGGGCTAATGGGAGCCCTCTGGGTACCAACTAAACATGCTGCTTCCCAGGGGTTTTCTTTTCTCTCTCTAATTATAACACTACAAAACACTATAAGAAAGCACTCCCCTGTTGGACTTTAAGAGCACTATGAAGCTAGCAATTCTGCAGCAATATTCAGGGGGGATGTTAACAAACTAGAATGTCAACAAGGTGTGTGTGTGTTTTGTCAAAGCCACCTTCTTTAATAATGGATTTTCATGAACAGCCATGTGAAATAAGATGCAGGAATCTGGGGAGACTCATAATGCGTCTTGAATTTAGGACCTTCTGCAATGCAGCACTGTGCTCCAGCTGTTTGGCTAATTGTGCCAAGTTTGTTGCCAAGAGGTTAGAATAATAAATGAATGTGGCTCCTCTGACTATTCCGTGGAAGAAAGTGGATCAGGGCAAGGTCATAAACTCTTAGTTAGCATGCGGTTTCATAGAGGACCCTGTTAGAATTGCAGACTGCCAGGAAATGTTGGATTGGTGCATTCATTTATGAGTAGCAATTATACAAAAATGTGATACGCCTGGCTGATTTTGCATGTGTTTGTAATGTCCAGTTGCAGATTGGATTGTAGACTGCAGATGGCACTGGTGGCTGCCCCAGGTTGATACTGGAGTGAGATTTACAGACTGGTTTCATGATGCAGATGGGAATGTAGCTATTGTGTACCCAGTTTGGACCAGTTCCCTGGAACCAGTACAACTTCTTAGCATCAGCGCTTTAATGTCCTGGGGTGGCAGCTTTCATTGTTCCCCACTTGGAGAAGCACATGCATACTCTAATTAAGGGTGGAGGTGACAGAGCATGGCACTGTGTTCCTCCTTCTCCTCAGCCTCCATACTTTGGCAGCTCTCTCCAGTGATTAGCTCCAGCGTTGACGTAAATGACCCATGTTCAGTGACCCCTGTGGAAAACCTGTAAAACATTAGACAGCAATAAGAACAGTTTATGAGGTCTGCAGATGGTTGAATGTGTGCTTATGGCTGGGGGAAGTCTGGACGAAACCAGTCACCTGGACTGGAATCAAATTTCTTGGAGAAGGTTTATTTTGGCCTTTAGTCGTTTATTCAAAATGTAAGCCTTGCAAAGTCATTGGCCCTTGTGAAGGAAATGATTGCTCTGAAACCACAGCCTCACTCAGCCCCACTGGAGGTGAATTAGCTTGTCGGTTTTGCTCAGCTTGAGTTTCACAGATCAGTGACGCACCCTGTAGGCGTTCCCTGTGCTGATACCACAATGTGGTCAGGCTCGAGATAACCAGACGGGTTCCCGTGTAAAATCGTTTTTCAAAGAACCCTTTTCAAATGACTTGGAATTCATTTAAAGTATTAAAAATAGTGTCTAGTTCAAGCTTAAACAGCTGATCTGACAGTTCCTGATACACCAATTCTGGACTATCTCACCTAAAGTGACATTGGATAGTCCCAAGATTAGTGCTAATCGGGGTCTGTGAAACCTGATGAAAAGGTCAAAGACTCATCCTTCCATATTAGTTATATAGGGAGACACGATAATGGTACCCAATAGAAAAAGGCTGTAGTAAAGATAACTCTGCGATTTAATACTACTTGAACAATCAAAGTGCTGACAACAACCCAGAGTATCAGAAGCTTTGATCTTTGCAGCTGTTTATAAGTAAGTAAGCAAATGCCAAGAAAAATAAGTGATACTGCAGCAAAAAGGCCATATTGCCTTGAGAAAGACCCATGTTTGAAAGACAGAACTTTGCTTTTTACACTATTGAAACTTAAAGAGCAAGTAGATCATAGTTTTATTGACAGACCACTTGCTGTATTTTGGAGTGATTTTTATAGCAATTATTCAATTGCATAATATGTTTCTTCTTTTTCTTCTTTGCTTATGTATTTATTTGTTTATTGATTTATTAATTAATGTATTTATTATTAATGTATTGTGTTCTAGCTGCCTGCCTCAGCTACATCTAGAGATCTAACACTTTTGATTAAGTTAGATGCACGAGATGGTGCTGACTGTACTTCTATAAAGACAATGGCTGACCTAGCCTTTAAAGCACATGTATTAACAAAGCCGCAATAAGAGCCACCCATAATGATTGCCAGCATTATAAAAGTGTAAGAGAACAGGTCTGAATATATGCTGGTGCCACTGGTTTTTGGAACATGATAGTAATGTTATAATCTTTTTTACATAAGAGAATGTTATTCTCACAGATTTAAAAAAAAAAAAAAAAATTCTTATAATTAAGAGCAATCTTCTCTAAAACAGTTTTAAAAAGGGTTTAATGAATTTATCAAAAAAAGACCTGTAACAACATGAATTAAATAGTCCTCAATGTTTTGTGAATAGAGCCCACTTTATCCAAATAAACAATAATGATAACACAATCTATTCAGTTTTTGTGTGTGTTTATATGTGTGTGTGTCTGCTGCTTGAAAGAATAAGATACCCATGGAACTGTTTAAAAAGTATTCCACACTGTAATGAGATCAATGCGTAACAATGTAGCTCTCTCTGTTGTGTGACTGTCACAAAGACGGCTGCAGTGGGTGACGTCAGACCAGAAACAGGAGCTGACTCAGAACACAGGTTTTGGAATGGTGAAGGCGCTGATGCGCAGTTTAATAATTAAACAGACAGAAAATAAAGGTTTGTAACAAAAACAGCACACGGCACATGAGGCCAAAAGAAATAGACAAACAAAACGAGTGGACACTAACAAAACAGGGTGGATGAACGCTACACAAAACAAGTTCCCCCGTTCTCCACTCCCGAACACACAACCCCGAGTGAGTGAAAACATGCAGCTTTTATGCAGCTGTACCGAGACTCGATTGCTAATCAATAATTCAATTGGAGTCGTGGTACAACTGCACGTGAATTAATAAAGTGCAATTCCCTGTGCTCACGTGTTATTACATTTTACTTGCACGTGAAGTGCTGTGCAATCGTCGTGACAAAATACAAATATACATTTTAAACACTTGTTTTACTCAGACCCATTTATATCCTGTGTACCAATGACTATACACCAACATTAAAACACAACATACAACACAAAATACACATAGGGGCGGGCACTTTGCCACAGTGACATATTCCGTTCCATTGTGTTTCCTGTTTTCACTGCTGTCTGTGTGGAGAGATGGAACACCTCGTTACAGACAGAGCTCTGAATGCATTTCAAAGGTGTACAAACTGTCTGTGTTCAGCATCAGGTTTGCATTATTGATTTCACAGCCTGCCAGGAAGTTTCATAACTGTCAGGTTCCTCTTACTGTATTAAACATTAACTTGGCTAAGGACACACTTAATGTATCCAGGCTTTAATTACATGTAGGATCCTGTTAGTGAATGTGTTTACTTATTTAGTAATTAATTATCATAGCTGCATCTCTTAGTGGCAGTATTCCCTCATTTTTTAGGTTTGTTTTTGGAGGTTATCTCAGTTGTTAAATGTACCAATAGGACATAGTATACAGCAAGTAAACAGGTTTCTACACATCTCTGTGTAAAGATAATTTTCTAAGATAAATAATTTTTTAAGGTGGTATTTGTTCATAACACTTACAGAAAAATAAGATTAGACACCTATTTTAATACCTATGTATTCCTCTGGAGAAACCTTATTTAAATGTAGAGTGGTTTGCAGCTAACCTAATAATGACTGGCTGTCCACTTATATTCAGTGTAAAGGGCTCAAGTGTGCAGTTCTGAAAGAAACACATGTTATAGCAGACATGCGTTTTAATTTTGAAACATAGCATCTTCTGCTACACTAGATTCAATACAGGAAATCTCTTGCAGCTTCACTGTCTAGGTCTTTTGGCCTCAGCAAAGCATCTTACTGGCTTCAGAGCATGTCAGCCATTAAGGGAAGCAGCTGGTTCGATACTGACATGAAAGAAAGCCCTGAAGGTGTGGGAACAGATTAACAATGCAGGTGAAATGACAATGAAAGTGCAAGACTATCTGCAAGCCAGGCCTGCAAGACAATTCTTTAGCCAGGTGTAGTGCCAGATATCATGCTTTCAAATGAAAATGCATGTGTGCATAAACACAGGCTTAGAGACTTGTACTACCCTTATACAAGTTCCCCATAGTAAAATCATTGTAAATTATATAATAAAGGACAATGTGATGAAGAGTGTCTTTGATTTTTCAAACAATGTAAAAAGAAGAAAACAAGTGAAAACTCATTGCAAGTGAGTTTCCCCATGCTTTCCCATGGTTACACTCTGCCTTTAGTTTCCCCATGCTTTCCCATGGTTACACTCTGCCTTTAGTTTCCCCATGCTTTCCCATGGTAACACTCTGCATTTAGTTTCCCCATGCTTTCCCATGGTTATACTCTGCATTTAGTTTCCCCATGCTTTCCCATGGTTATACTCTGCATTTAGTTTCCCCATGCTTTCCCATGGTTATACTTTGCATTTAGTTTCCCCATGCTTTCCCATGGTTATACTTTGCATTTAGTTTCCCCATGCTTTCCCATGGTTATACTCTGCATTTAGTTTCCCCATGCTTTCCCATGGTTATACTCTGCATTTAGTTTCCCCATGCTTTCCCATGGTTATACTCTGCATTTAGTTTCCCCATGCTTTCCCATGGTTATACTCTGCATTTAGTTCCCCCATGCTTTCCCATGGTTATACTCTGCATTTAGTTTCCCCATGCTTTCCCATGGTTATACTCTGCATTTAGTTTCCCCATGCTTTCCCATGGTTATACTCTGCATTTAGTTTCCCCATGCTTTCCCATGGTTATACTCTGCATTTAGTTTCCCCATGCTTTCCCATGGTTATACACTGCATTTAGTTTCCCCATGCTTTCCCATGGTTATACACTGCATTTAGTTTCCCCATGCTTTCCCATGGTTATACACTGCATTTAGTTTCCCCATGCTTTCCCATGGTTATACTCTGCATTTAGTTTCCCCATGCTTTCCCTTGGTTATACTCTGCATTTAGTTTGCATTTAGTTTCCCATGGTTACACTCTGCATTTAGTTTTCCCATGCTTTCCCATGGTTATGCTTTGCATTTACCAGTTTCCCAGTTTACCCATTTGCTATGTTTCCCATGGTTATGCTTTGCATTTTCTGCAGTTTACCCTGATTTGCTATGTTTATGAATAAGCTTTACCATACCTTGCTATTCTTTACAATGCTTCCCTACTCTTTCATTGTGCTTTATAGCACTTTGCTGTGCTTTTACTATAGTAAACATTTTTAATGATTTGCTTTGGTTGAACATTTTTCAAGGCTTTGGCTATGATAGCTCCTAATTGTGTTGGTGTGAATGAACAACTTATTGGTGCACGTCAGTTCCAGTATCTTATCAGCACTTTTCGTTTCATGTATTGTTTATAAGTTTATCTTCTGCTGTCCTTTCACCTCTTTATCATTGCAAGCATTTGCCTTTTGAACAGCACCTGTGTTCAGGACAGGGCTGGATGTCCTGCTCACTACAGTAACCAGGATTATTGTAGGTTATTTTTTGTAACAGTTCTGTATTAGCGGCAGTAAGTTATACATATTGTTTAAAGAATTACCTCTTTAATAAAATAATCTTAATGATCTAAACCTTGGAAGATCTTAATACCACTGCACTTACATTTATTTAAAACTGGTATTTCACAAACCTCACTTCTCTGTATTTTTATTGCATGTTGTAATGATAATACAGTAAGTGAATCTATGCAGCAGTTAGAAATACACTAAACTTTAGTCCTTTTTTTATATAAGTTCTTGCAATTTCCTCCTTTACACAAGAGCCACATGGAGTGCTTATTCTGAACTAACTGTACCAAAGTACAGCCCATGGTTCCACACACAGAACAGAAGACTAGCTGTTTCATAATTAAATGCACTGCAGCATCTGGTAACAATTGAACCCAGATAAATTGAACTATGAAATAATAAAGAAAAGGTGGAAAGCTTATCAGATATGACTGAATGGTAGTCTAAACTTTGGAACAATGATGTGCTTTAAAATTGTAATGCAATTAAGATTGTTATCAGTTAGCGTTAAAATGACCCTAAATTACATCCCATGCACTGTGGAACTAATACAGTACGGTTAAGTTCTTGTCTCTTACATTTAGTTACAAAAAAAAACAGTCTTGCTGTAAGGAACAACTCCCCTTTAAGATACTCTTGTCTATTACTGGTGTTTTGGAGAATTTCCATTGCATATTTCTTGTTGTAGCAACACTACAATTTACTTTTAGAGAGTGTTTAAGCCTATAACATTAAAGCCTCACTTAAATCTAACATATATTCCAAAGAATAGATTTATTAAGCTCTCACTGTAACTTCATGTTAGAATTACAGGACATTTCTATGGGTGAGAGAGGGTATTGCAGATGTGCTTACAAAGTTTCCACAATTCAAGCCACAGGGAAGCATTCATCTCAGGTTCTGCTCATGTATTCATGCACTCATCTTTTGTTCTATACTGTAGGTCCATATTTTGTCTAACTAATGAGGAAATAAATGAAGGATGGAGGAGATGCAGCTAAAGAACATGAGAGAATGTACAAACGAGAGGAGGCCTTTCAGCCTATCAGTACCTGCCAGGCTAAAGAAGGGGGCTCTATTGAAAAGATCAACAGACTCACTTCTGATAACTCCTGCAATATCTCCAGTCAGTTCAGAGGAGACCTGATCACTTTAATAACACGTCTCAACAAATTTGGGGAATGAGAAAAGGCCATTCGGCCCATCAAGGCTCATCCCTTGTTAGCACACCATCCTCCCCTACTGGGGGAACTAATTTAAAAGCACAGAATCTAGTCTTTTTTAAAGTGTTTCCAGTGTTTCAGATCCCAATGTTTTAGATCACGCTACCTAAATAATGCGTGACCATCACATTTTGAAAAAATCATTTGGGAACGAATCATGTGGTTTCAACATGTGATGGTCATTCTTTATTTAGGGAGTGTGGACAGGTTCATTTGTTTTTTTCTATGAACACGTCTCATATATTATAACCCTAATGATATTTTGGGCATTGTCCAGTTATGAGGTCTGACTGTGCACTTTAGTTCCATATTGCTAGAATTGCAGAAACATCTTGACCCTTGCTTAATCATTGGCCACGTTCTGTTTTTAAGTTAATAAAAGCCTGGAACATGTCAGTGTGTGAAAATCATTATCTGATCAGCATCAATCATGCTGTGTTAGCTCCAGTGCATTATGGACTATCTCAAGACTCGTACTGCTGTCTTTCCCTACTTAACCTTTATATACTGCAGGCATTTACGCTGTGCAGTTTGTGTGCTTGTAAAAAATTTTTAAAGCAATAATGTAATGTGACATTTTATGAACAAAATATAATAAACTGTCAGCCTCGTAAAAAAATAAAAAGCACAGTACCTGCTAGTTTGGCTGTGTGCAATTCCCATAAGAGAAAAGAGGCTTTAGTGTCATGGGAGCTCTTGTGTAAAAACATACTTAATGATCGTCAACTTAATCACATCAGTAAATAGAACAAACTCATACAAACTTGTAACAAGCGAACGTGTTCATAGTCTTGCTGTGGGAACGAGTCACCCAAACCCTGTGTGATTTTGCGTGGATGGAGTGTATTTGTTTCTACTTCCGCTTGGTAAATTCACTGATTTCATTTTCTTTATTGTTTTGTTCTTTCCCTTTGCATTGTTTTAATGATATTTTCAGTCATGCTGATGTTTTGTAACAATGATGAAGACACTTTAACAGCTCTAGCCTGCGGAATGTCTAGACAAGCAGAACTGGAGAGAAGCTCCTGAACTCATAGTCAAAGCACCAAAAGACAAAAAATAAACCACACAATATTTGAGAAATGAATAAGAACCACTCCGAATCATTGCAAACATCATAAAAAAACCGCCCCGACTCCCCCTTTAAATTGTGATTATTATTTAAAACTACTTCCTCTTTTTGCTGAAATTATCTTTATTGGTTGGATTTCAAAAATTACAATTTTGTTTGAAAATTATTTTGTACGGGAGGCAGTCGCAGCACATTACATAATATAGAAGCTGGTAGGGTTAGAACTGTTCTGAAAAGCATTCAAGGATTAGCACAATATTATAGACTCAGTGCTTCAGAGCCATGTGTCCCAATGTGTCTTTATGGAGGAGCCTGCTGGATAAAGCAGGCTTGGTGTGCACTGCGGGTTGGATTAATTGTTACAGTGAGCTGCTAATGACCCCTTAGTTCACCACTGTCCGCTAGCAAGGGTGTTTGTAAGATTGGGTCAAACAGGAGACAGGCCAGCAGATACCTGAGCTGACTGAATTAGTGCTGTTGAAGGAAGTCGTTGTTTGTTTTTTGGTAGGTTGTCCCCTGGATGATTAACAGGGTTCTTCAATTGTAAACAATGCTGATCCTGCAGAAGCTTTTACAAAGTTAATTGTTAGGACCCTGTCTTCAATTGTTCTAAATACATGGCTGGGAAGGTCACCTAACCTTTGACCTCGGCCCATTCAACTCTACAAAGGATACAAGCAGGACTAAAATGAATAAAGTACCATTGTACGTTGAAGAAAATCCTTGGCAGAATTAGTTCCAGAGCAATTCCACTGCATTGCTAGCAATGGCATCTCAGAGGATTTGGCACAATGAATGTACAGTGGGTACGACAGCACTGATGTATCACGGCACTGCACTGCATCACTGTGCCTGTGCTCTCACTAGCACCACACTGCATCACTGTGCCTGTGCTCTTACTGGCACAGCACTGCATCACAGTGCCTGTGCTCTCACTAGCACCACACTGCATCACTGTGCCTGTGCTCTCACTGGCACTGCACTGCATCACTGTGCCTGTGCTCTCACTAGCACCACACTGCATCACTGTGCCTGTGCTCTCACTGGCGCCGCACTGCATCACTGTGCCTGTGCTCTCACTGGCACCGCACTGCATCACTGTGCCTGTGCTCTCACTAGCACCACACTGCATCACTGTGCCTGTGCTCTCACTGGCACTGCACTGCATCACTGTGCCTGTGCTCTCACTGGCACCGCACTGCATCACTGTGCCTGTGCTCTCACTGGCACCACACTGCATCACTGTGCCTGTGCTCTCACTAGCACCACACTGCATCACTGTGCCTGTGCTCTCACTGGCACTGCACTGCATCACTGTGCCTGTGCTCTCACTAGCACCACACTGCATCACTGTGCCTGTGCTCTCACTGGCACCGCACTGCATCACTGTGCCTGTGCTCTCACTAGCACCACACTGCATCACTGTGCCTGTGCTCTCACTGGCACTGCACTGCATCACTGTGCCTGTGCTCTCACTAGCACCACACTGCATCACTGTGCCTGTGCTCTCACTGGCACAGCACTGCATCACTGTGCCTGTGCTCTCACTGGCACCGCACTGCATCACTGTGCCTGTGCTCTCACTGGCACCGCACTGCATCACTGTGCCTGTGCTCTCACTGGCACTGCACTGCATCACTGTGCCTGTGCTCTCACTGGCACTGCACTGCATCACTGTGCTTGTGCTCTCGCTGGCACTGCACTGCATCACTGTGCCTGTGCTCTCACTGGCACCGCAGTGCATCACTGCATCACTGTGCTTGTGGTCTCCCTGCACAACACTGCGTCACTGTGCCTGTACTTTCACTGGCACCGCACTGCATCACTGTGCTTGCGGTCCACTGGCACCGCACTGCATCATTGTGCCTGTGCTCTCACTGGCACTGCACTGCATCACTGTGCCTGTGCTTTCACTGGCAGGGCCATTGCTTAGCCAGTGCATGTCTGCTTAACCCTGTAGCACCAGCATTTCTGAAATGAGAAAAGCTGCTTTAGTTCTGTAACTAGATTCCATTTCTTGTACAAAACACTTTTTTCCTGTCCGGCAACACATAATGTACTGCACATATGCTGTTTGTTTTCCAGCACATAACGAGATTGAAAGGGGTATAAAGGGGTGTCTTATAAAGGGGGAGCACTGTAAGCTTCATATTTCATATCCTTTCAAACTCTTTAATTCTGAACAGATTATTATTGTTAATCATCAGTAAGATAAAGCTGAAATCAGTAGCAGGAAATATCTTCATGCCAAAGTAGTTCATAAAATCAGAAATGCCCCTTCAGTGCATGAATGTGTGGATCATCATACAGTATATTTGGCATTGACGTCATTGAATGAAAGCTGGATTCATCTGGGAGTTGTTTTTCTTAGTTCAGTTGCAGACAGGCTTTCTTTTTGAAACAAATCTACACAGTGGAAGCTGAGCGGATAACGATTTGCCCTATCAAACCTGTCAGACCATTTTATCTTAAAAAGCCAGGAAGACTGAAACCGCTTAACCATTTGTTTGTATTTTGGTAGAGTGTACTGTAGTAATAGCTGGCCCAGTGTGGTCTATGTACAGTACTGGACAATGCACTTCCAATGCACTTCCAATGCACTTTTTTCACTTGATATGTTTTCAGTTTGGATTTGTACTGTAGGTGTAGCGGTGATATCACGAATGTGATTTTAGTTTGACTCAGAGGAAACAAAATATATAAATAAGGGGATTTCTTTTGTTTTTTATGCTGTGTAATCATTATACAGGTAATATGTTCAGAATGCATTCATGCACTAACCTCACAGTACTTGCAACATACAATCAATAAGCCTTCACAAAGGCTGAAGGATTTATTTTACTCTAACGATTTGCACCATCGTGGTACCCTGCAATGTTAAACATGCTCTACGTGAATGCACCTGTCAGAAAGGGCTAGCTGCATGTAAACCTCCCAGTGATAGCAAGCCACTGTGCAGTGAGGCATATCTGTTACAAATGACCTCGATTTACAGTAATTATCTAGTCATTCCAACAAAGAGAGGGCCTCCTGCAGCTGAGCACAGAGTTGTTGCAATGTTGAGGGTGGTGTGCTTTTTTGAGCGGGTCACTGTAGAGTACTCTGGGGTTACAGGGCAGGCTTGTTAAACATGGGTTCGCCACACTTGCTTCCTCATTCCCCTGGGAACAGCAGTGTAGCCGTTATAAATGTTTCATAAAGCAGCATGCAGGCATGGTGCATAGTATAGCCATGGGAAAAGTGCAGCATTGCTGTGTAGATTTACTGTGGCAGGATTTTAAAGTGGAGTGGAATGGATTTCTAAGGTCCTATTTTGACTAACTGTGAGATTCTAATGACCCATTAGTGCTCCACATGGAGATTATTCATATATTCTAATCGTTGTCTCCTGTAACTCACGTGGAGATCAGGAGCTGTGAGTGTTAAACAAAGCTGTCCTTGATGATTATGGTTTTGTTTTCCTCTTATTATTATTATTGCTCATTAATAGCAATACAATTATTATTCAGATACATGTAAAGAACTAGCATATTTTAAGAGTCTCTGTATATCTCGGTTCATTTGTTCATGTCACCTTCTGTCAAAGCTTGTTTTCTCATTCTGGCTGGTGCAGGTTTATAAAACTTTTGCTCCAGTGCAAACCACGCTGTATTTTATTTTAAAGTTCCACTACAATTCAATTGCTACATTTTATGCTGTGGGAAAGTTTTGCTACGAGCAACCTTATCACTATACACTGGCTCCTTTGTGCAAACAGCCTTGACCTTACCGCAGTTTAATACTGACATATACACCTCTTCATTATGCTGTGCCAGAGAGATCCTACTTGTAAAACACACTGCGTGCCTCTTGGACTCTAATTGCATGTGACTTGTAATGCCTACAGGAACCTCAATGGTTGGTTAATGAGTGTACTGGACTTCCACAAAGGCCTGGTTACTGTAAGTAAACACAAGTGAACTGTACAATGGAATCATCAGGCATTGAAACACAACGAAATGGAAAGAGGACCAATCAAGATACCCACAAGCATGTGTGCTGTGTTTTTAATAGGTCGCACGGTACTCAAGCCAGGATAGAAACGTGGCATCTCTAATAGTGTTTCTCTGTCTTTCTTTCCAGATGCTTTCCCAGTCCGAGTGGGAGCACAAGCGCGGCTCCCGAGGATCCCAGGTGAGTGAAACAATTGACAGATTCACACATTTCATCACCTTGGTATTCCTTACTCAAGTATTGTTATTGGCACTGTGTCTGATTTTTAAAGTGAAGTGTTAGTAATTGTACAGTACTGTAGAGCAGATGCAGCACGGCCATGCAAACATATAAAGCCTTCATTGCAATGGTTTTATTGTGGACTTAAAAGTGATGCTGTCAACTCAACATTGTTATCGGTGGTGAAAAGGAAAACGGTGTCAGTAAAAGTGAAAGAAACAGCTTGTGTTTGATTGCCTACAGGGTATGATGAACATGTGTAATTGATTATGAGGTATTAACATCCTGTGTTAAGGTAGTAACATAATCCAAGTGACGCTGTAATACTACTGCTGTGGAATTAACTGCACAGTAGTAACCTTTCACTTACTGTACGGTAGGTTATCAATCACGCATTTCTTTATAACCCATTACAACATCACCTGATATTTATACATGCTTTCAAGCAAAACTAAACCACACTAAGTTAAAGAAGTCATTGGAAATTTGAAAAATTGACATCTATGAGAGATGTTTTTTGTATTAGCCGATGCTCCTAAATTGATTCTTGTAGTTTGATTAATTTGGTTGCATCGATTGTGTTCATTTGAATGTGTGTGTGTGTGTGCGTGTGTGCGTGCGTGAGTGCGTGCATGTGTTTGTGTATGTACTTTGTTATGTTTTATGGTATTATATATCAACTTCTTGACCAGGTCTCATGTGAAAAAAATATATTTTAATCCCAATGGGATTTTTCTGGTTAAATAAAATACACATTTTGAAAATGGCGCAAGCTGCTGAGGCTTAGTATTTTCTGGTGCTCTGCTTGAAGTATTTGTTGATCTCGCAGAATGCAAACTAGAGTGCTCTCTGCTCTCGTTCTGCCTGTGGTGTAATGAGGCAGGCAGTCACTGGCTCTTAGCCCTAGTTGAATTAGTACTGGGGGTTATGTTGAGGTTTCGGTTGGATTCATCTGAATATTTCTCCTCATTGATGATGTATTAATTAAGTCTGAATAAACAGCGCTCTGAGTTCACTCTTTAGTTATGGTAGTGAACTGATAATGTCTGTCAGTGTTTTCCTCCAATCTAGAAATGAAGGGAACAGAATTGACTTTGCCGTCGGGTATTGCTGGGTTTTAAACGCTCTTCAGGCCTGAAATGTATTGCCAAGAGAAACGCTGTTAGATTTATCAACAAATCATGATGGCATGTTAACCCAGTTTGGGTTTGGATTTAGAAATAAATGACTTCAAATGGCCTTTTAGTTCTTTTGCATTTCCATTGTTGCAGTCATTCTAAGTGGTTCTGCTGGGTTCTGCGGCTCCCAAATTAAGAGATGGGTGACTGAGCGATTAACCCTTTTAGATATTTTCCCATACCTATTTAATGCCAATTTTCACAATGTAAAATACTATATATTGGACACTGGGCAGCAAAGTGCTCCTATTGAGTGATCAAAATGTACCTTTACCTGATAGACAGACAGATACATCACGCATGGCTATTGAACACTCAACAGTGCTGAATTTAGAAACACTGACATAAACTCAAACTCATTTACAAACGCTTACACTAGAAGTCTTTTTCAATGTCTGCTTGAAAAAAAAACAAGACTTTCTTAAGTAGATGCAAATAAAACGGATGGGGCTGACAGAGTTGAAAGGTCACATTGTCACATGATATGAATGGCATGAGGAAGCCTGTTTGATCCTGCAGCTGAGAATACAACAGCCAAGCTCAAAGACAAGTAAAGGCAGAGCAAAATGATAACAATCAACCAGGAACAACCGAACTCAGACCCATTGCAAGCACCATACTGTACAGTATCAACTCAACCGAACTCAGACCCATTGCAAGCACCATACTGTGCAGTATCAACTCAACCGAACTCAGACCCATTGCAAACACCATACTGTACAGTACCAACTCAGCCGAACTCAGACCCATTGCAAGCACCATACTGTGCAGTATCAACTCAACCGAACTCAGACCCATTGCAAGCACCATACTGTACAGTACCAACTCAGCCGAACTCAGACCCATTGCAAGCACCATACTGTGCAGTATCAACTCAACCGAACTCAGACCCATTGCAAGCACCATACTGTACAGTACCAACTCAACCGAACTCAGACCCATTGCAAGCACCATAATGTACAGTACCAACTCAGCCGAACTCAGACCCATTGCAAGCACCATACTGTGCAGTATCAACTCAACCGAACTCAGACCCATTGCAAGCACCATACTGTGCAGTATCAACTCAAGTCAAATAACTTTGGAACTTGCTCTTTAATTGAATTGTGCCCTTATTCCTGTTCTCTTTCACCTACTGTAGTGTGAAATTGAATCACTATCCATTTTGCTGCAGCAGTGTCCTCTTACTGCCCCCTGACTTGGAGTCACCCTGCATGGGATGGTTGTTATCAGACACACAGAGTGAAAGGTGAACTGGAATGTTATTGAAATACGGCTGATTGATACATGGCTGCTGTGAAGAATTGTCAAGTCCCATCCAAGAAAAGCATGTGTATTATTTTAACTGAATAGTTGTACTGTTCTGTTTCTGTTTTAAATGTAAAATGAAAGGCCTGTTTCCTCTCAGCTGTCAAGAAGCTCTTTATCTGGCATGCTGGTTATGCTTTTTAAATGAGTGCAAACTCCATATACAGTAGGCTCATTCTTCTGACTTATATTTGTGAAAATGGTGAAAATCAGTGATTTAGAGAAGCTGATCCTTCTGCAGTGAAGTGTGGTACTTGTACAATTTACTGTAAGCTGAATTTGTAAATGGATCTATTTGTCAAATATCAATGGAGCATAGTAATAAAAAGACTTAATTAATAATAAAAAATGTAAAAACTCAACCTGTTAAAATAATGTAGTCATTTATTTTAAAGAATTTTGTGACTTTAATATGGGGTTGTGACAGGCTGGCGAGTGGGTAGAGGCCCAAAGACAGACTGCAGTTCAAAAAAAGAATACTTTAATTATAAATAAACACAAAATAAAAGGGCACAAAGGCAAACACAAAGATATTTAAACACAAATAACAAAACACCAAGCAAAACTTACAAAAATAAAGGTTTCCAGGCTGGGCGATGCCCGCACACGTGGGCACACGTGCGGGTGCACCACACGTGTGCACGCACACGTGCCACGTGCGGCACACGCACACGCACAAGCTTGCTTCCTCAGCTCCCTCCTCTCCCTAATGGGAAGCTGAGGCCTCCTTTTATATCAGGTGGCTGGGTGCTGATTGATTGTTAATTATGCTAATCAACCCCAGCCACCTGAACACAATAAACCCAGGCAGGTAGGTGAATTTAACCCCATCCCTGCCAATTTATAAAGGGCAGAGCTCTGCTCTGCCACAGGGGTATATTTCACACTTCTTCAACCTTAAAATGCTTTTTGGTTGAAATGTTATGCAGCAGGGATTGAAGGTGACATCATTGTTTTATATGACTGAGAACCTGCACATAGTGCAGCATTAAACAGCACTGTTTTCTGTGTGGCACACAAGTTATACACTGTTTCAATCCTCCTGAACTCGCAGTTGACATTTTCCACTAAGGGAAAGATTTGCTTAAAGTTGGCATTATATGTATTTTTTTTCTATAAGGAAAACAAATCCATTGAGAAATGTGTGAAAAGTTATGTCATGCTTTTTTATTTTCTTTAATAAATCCTCCATTGTACCAAACCAGGCCGTGTGCATGTAAGTATGTTTGCATTGGCGTCTATTCTGAATGGAAGCTCTCGTTTATTTGGATTAGTGTCTCTGATCTCCTGAATGTGGGCAGATACCTCAGTTGCAGCATATCCAGCCCTAACAGCACTTCATTATATAGCCCGGAGGCTTTGATCTTTGTCTTCTGGTCTCTAGGAAACAGCTATTTCAATAGAAGTGTTTCCTGTGCTTGCCCCCTATTTCATGTTGAGATCCTTAGCCTGCCTCTGAGATAACATTCAGTAGCAGAGGCTGCTCAAGACAAGCAGTGGCTAGCAGTACTGTACAAGTGTGTGTGAACACTTTGGCATTGCGCTCACTGGCACCGAATGGAGGAAGTTGGACTAAAGTGATAGAATTGCCGTGTTGAAATTCTTCACAAAGGAGTTTTCATCTGAGCCTGACCGTCCTGAAAAGATTAGCAGAGTGTGTCTGCTCCCAGCAAAGTATTGCTGAGAATCCAAGGTTCATGGTTACACCTTATTTCAATAGCGCACAGTGCGCCATGCCTTTCAGTTTTTTTGTTGGTTTGTTGCTTAGTTGGTTCAATTCTGAGGTTCTTTTTTTTTTTTGTATTCTGTTTCTGTAGTTTTTCTCTGTAAGATCATGCTTTCAGTAAATTGTTGCTTTAAATAGACAGTGTATTACTTGACTAAAGGAGTTTCTATCACTGGAACAGTCCTACAAGGCAGTGTACTGAAAGTGATTAATAAGCAAAACAATACTGGCATATAGCAATAGAAAAAGTGAAGAAATGTAAAAGGGCTTTAAAAAAACCTGTTTCTTTGCATTAATAATCTTGAATAAATTACTTCTACTAAACAAAATAAATCAATAAGTAAGCATTCAAATGTCCTTGCAAGACCCTCATACTTACTAGTGAATGAGAAAGATAACAATTTGTATATATTTTTTTTACAATTATTCTAATTGAAACAAGGGTTACTTTGGCACATGAAAAGGAATTGCAGTGTTTCTTTTGTGAACAAACTGCTTTTACCGTTTTATAAAGCGCAGTTTAATTTCTTAAATTTGTCTTAATTTGCAATTTGTCTTTATCTGCTATTGGGGCACAGTCTTCTAGCAGATCACTTGTGGTGGCATTTGATTGGTCTGCATTTCCAACCATTTCCTTTTAAGCTCTTTATCTACAGTACATCAAAACTGTGGCATTCTCTGCAGTGTCCACGGCTTTTAAACATGCTTTACCACTCGTCTCAGTGGTCCTTAGCTGTGCTGTTCTGTATACTTTATTACACTTTGCTGTTCATTCCCCTTGGTAGACCAGGTGTTTCAATAGATATGCCTTGAACAGCGAAACTGACTATTGACCAAATTACTGCAGTATAGAGAAGAAAAAGCACTATGCTTGCAGAGCCGATTTTATTCCTACTTATTCTCATTGATTGTGAGCGGTACACTTCAAATTAGACGTTTGCCTTTAATGTTCACCGTAATTATACTTTGGTGTATAATAGTGTTTCTATAAAACCCTACTGTGGCTCTTACAAAATAACTAGCCACCCTTTTGGAAGGTTTTCAGTGTTTCTACTGTGTACGTTAATGTTGTGTCTAAACTTTCTCACAATGCTGAAATACAAACGACTCTGCCCAAACCAGCTGGCTGTACTGATGTGAAATGTCTGCAGCTAGCTGAGTTCTAGAGTTTTAGGTTAACTGCTCCCCCACACGTCCCAGTACAGATCACGCACTTTCTTGTGTGTCATTGCCTGCAAAGCTGACTGGTCTGCAGCTGATTGCCTTGTAAAAACACACAGATACTTCTATACATGATGCTTACATATACTTGTTTTTCAATGAAAGCATCCTCTGTTTTGTGTGAGGTTGTCTTTGCTTCACATTCATAGTACAGGCACCAGGACATGACTACAGTGCTAAAATTCATTATTGCTAGGCAGTCCTTGAATATGTGACAGCTGGATGTAATAAGTAGGGAAGTAAAGAATTGATTTATGGTTTCATTAAAGAACATTCTGAGCTGGTTCCCACATACTTATCTCAATCAAATCTGGAACTTACATAGAACAGGGGGGCAGGCCCTTCTTTTCTTTTTTTGAATCTTTTACAAACTATCAAATGCAATTGTAAGTTATTGCTTACATTAACCTTCAATAATTTTCTGTTTCACTCATCATATCCTGATGACTTTAAAGCTCATAAGAACTCCTAGGGCCTCAGCAGAACTATTAGAAATAGAGAGTGTTGCAGGGGGACAGCTGCATGGTTACACTCTGAAGTACCAGCTGCACTTGGAGGTTTAGAAAGTCCCCCAGATGTGGTGATCGCAACAGAAAATAATAACAAGAATAATTGTGTTCATGTATTTGTCAGGTATAATGAATTTCTGCTATAAACTATAGCTGTCTAGGGTTGCTAGGTTACCAGTGGCTACCACATTGTGTCAGTCTATTGTGTACAGTGCCTGAGGTCTAGTAATAGAGCTGTGCTTGACATGAATGGAAGCTCAATAGCGCTGAAGAGAAGATCAAAGCTGCATACTCTGAACCCCTGGAACACTTTGATTCCAGTTGCTGTGTGGTTGTGACATTCCTCATGTTGGGAATGCAGTTTTTTTCATGTTTACCATGTGTATGGCGAAGTGGCAGGCATGAAAATGCAAAGGGAAATACTGTATCAGGGGCCAGATTATGCTTTTGGCTTTTGTTGATGCCTGGGCTTAATAAATGCTGGAGAATTTAGCTGAGGGAAACATGAAGCCACTTTTTCAGGAACAGTCTCCAACCCCAAGTCTCTCCTGGTGTGCCATGCAGTGGCCTGAAACCTAGTCTCCTGAAATCAAGTTCCCTCAGTTTAAGACACCAGTCATAACGCTGTCAACAGGGATATGTGACGTTCCTCAACTACTTCTTATTTCGTCAGAAGATTTGGGAGTCTGAATCAGTCAGAGACAGCTTAAGCTATCTCAAGCAGACAAGCATCTTAGACACTGCCTTCAATGGTGTGATGAAAGCCTGTTGACAGAAAAGTGCTAAAAATGTAAGCGTTTCTAATGTCTTGTTAAATCTACAGTATGTTGTCCAAAATGATATAAATCTACGGTCTAATTTAAAGATAACATTTTCTAACAAACATTTATTGACAAGATAACTGAGAATGAATCATATACCATATATATGTGCCCCATTCTTTTATTACCATGGCCACCAAAACAAAAAGAGTTCAAATAATATAGATCACGGGGCGCATTGCACGTCAGAGGTAGGACGAACTACACAATATAAAGTTATGATCTGCCATTTGGCAATTTGTAGTTTGTTTTATTGATGGCAGGAAATACCAGTTTTGCAATTTTTACACTTATTTTATATTGTGTTTAATAGCCCTGGGAAGAAAAATGTTCCTTGTCAACACGGTCTACAGTAATGATTTTAATGATACTATTTAAGCCTAATATAACGTCTGACTAGTTTTGTTCTAGCGTGAGCAAGCCATAAAAAAAAAAAAAAAAAGTTTCAAGCTACATTATCTAAAGGCCTAATTCTGAAACTAAATTTCAGACCTCCTTTTATCAAATACACGCACCGGTCATGATTGCTTGCAGACGGATGTTGGATGAATTAAAATCTCAAATCCCTGCAAATGAATTTAGAAACGACTAAGAAAGGTGGAAAATGATATTTGTAGGAGCAATGATGTAGGCTTATTAATTAAGCCTCAGTTGGAGCCATTAAATTGTGAGTCCAAACCCTAACTGTAGCAGGAATTAATTAACTGTAAGAGACCAGTGGCTTGGCGTTGGGCTTGGAAGACACTAACAGATTAGACAGGCCTTTGCTTCAGGAGTTCAACATTCATAAACACAGAATGTGAATTTACTCGTGCTGTTCAGCATTATCAACATTCATAAACACAGAATGTGAATTTACTCGTGCTGTTCAACATTATCAACATTCATAAACACAGAATGTGAATTTACTCGTGCTGTTCAGCATTATCAACATTCATAAACACAGAATGTGAATTTACTCGTGCTGTTCAGCATTATCAACATTCATAAACACAGAATGTGAATTTACTCATGCTGTTCAGCATTATCAACATTCATAAACACAGAATGTGAATTTACTCATGCTGTTCAGCATTATCAACATTCATAAACACAGAATGTGAATTTACTCATGCTGTTCAGCATTATCAACATTCATAAACACAGAATGTGAATTTACTCATGCTGTTCAGCATTATCAACATTCATAAACACAGAATGTGAATTTACTCGTGCTGTTCAGCATTATCAACATTCATAAACACAGAATGTGAATTTACTCATGCTGTTCAGCATTATCAACATTCATAAACACAGAATGTGAATTTACTCATGCTGTTCAGCATTATCAACATTCATTAACACAGAATGTGAATTTACTCGTGCTGTTCAGCATTATCAACATTCATAAACACAGAATGTGAATTTACTCGTGCTGTTCAGCATTATCAACATTCATAAACACAGAATGTGAATTTACTCGTGTTGTTCAGTATTATCAACATTCTTCCTATACAAATATATTTCTGAAGGAGTTGTTCAGCCTCATAAACTGCACTTTGTTTTTCTCCCCTTCCACTGATTTCTTGTAAGTTTAATGATAGCTGATTAGCCTGAATCTTCAGGCTGTATCTGTATTCTCATGCAGTTGTACTCATGCAGTATTTGTTGGTTTTTTGGTCACTGACACTGAGTACCAGGGACTTGCTAGCTGGTCCATACAAGCCTAGTGACTTGAACCGGGTCTGGGAATGAAATTAATGAGGTGGAAAGACTAAAGCAAAGGTCAACAGAAATATTTTTAAAGGTTTTTAAGAAGCAGGAATTACTTTTTCTTTTTTTTTTATTGGATTGCCATGCATTATTGTTGAACCTTCAAATGGAGATCCAGACCTTTAATAGAGGAGACACGATACTCGAGCTATTTAATGAACAAGGCGAGCCAAATAAGCCACAAGCACCCAAGAGGGTTGAGTGGGTTGCTTACAGCTGTCGTCCTGAATGAAATAACCACAGCACTCTTCGTGGACTATTCTGTTTATATAAAATGGGTAGATCAAGCTGTGCACCTGACAGCTGCTTCCCAACACAGCTTACATTGGAATAGCGCAATTCAGCATGGCTTTCTGTCATAGAATTGAAAGTAATGCAGATCCATTAAAAAAAAAAAAGTATTAATAAATACAAAATATTCAATGCTAGATCTCTCAACACTTTGTTATAAAAATGTCAGTGTGTGCTGTAGGAATCCATATATCACCCATATTTCAGTTTCAAATGGAATGGATGTGTTGGTTTCCCCAGTGAAGTGCAGTTGTGCGCTCCAGTGGTTGTTCAGGACTGACCAGATTCAACAGTGAGTGCTTGTTTTAGAGAAGTGTTTCTCAATGGGGGAAGTAGTGCCCCCCAAGGGGCGTTCTGAAGCCAAAGGGGGGCGTTTACATCCAAGAGGGCGGGAGGGGTTCGTTTTAGCTAAAGGAAGCTTTTATTTCAAGCTTTTAAGATGATGATTAACTACTTCCACACAATGTGCCAGTGATGTACTCACTGATGTGTGCACTATAAGATCCTGTACACATCAAGTCAAAAATGTTTTTGAATTTCACAGTTTATTCTTATTGTTATCTAGTGATGTGCATTTGAGGAGATTTTTTAGGAATCGGTTTGGAACCGGGTATTTCGATTCAGGTATTTCAGAAAAACATGTCCGTATGTCAATGTGTGAGCAGTAGTTCTGACAATATTGTGCAGTCTATGAAATCGCCCTCTGTAATTAAAGTTGACAATATCATCAATAATCTCCAATATGCACAGTAACAGTTTTATTACAACAGCGAAAGCTTGTATATGGCGCTTCTTAACTGCAAGTTTCACAAAGCTTACAATTAAAAACATCTTTAACCACATGGCATGTGCAAACAGGTCAGTGAATGTGACGATCCCAAGCCGAAATACAAAACCATCGGCTTGGGGTTAAATTACGTTTTTACATAGCTGAAATCGGGTCGTTTCTCAGGTTGGGGTTAGATTTCTTTTTTAGATAGCTGAAATCGGGTCGTGTTCAGGTTGAGGTTAGATTTCTTTTTTAGATAGCTGAAATCGGGTCGTGCTCAGGTTGGGGTTAGATTAGCTGAAATCGGGTCGTGCTCAGGTTGGGGTTAGATTTCTTTTTCAGGTTGAAATCGGTTAGATTTCAGGTTGGGGTTAGATAGCTGAAATCGGGTCGTGCTCAGGTTGGGGTTAGATTTCTTTTTTAGATAGCTGAAATCGGGTCGTGCTCAGGTTGGGGTTAGATTTCTTTTTTAGATAGCTGAAATCGGGTCGTGCTCAGGTTGGGGTTAGATTTCTTTTTTAGATAGCTGAAATCGGGTCGTGCTCAGGTTGAGGTTAGATTTCTTTTTTAGATAGCTGAAATCGGGTCGTGCTCAGGTTGAGGTTAGATTTCTTTTTTAGATAGCTGAAATCGGGTCGTGCTCAGGTTGGGGTTAGATTTCTTTTTTAGATAGCTGAAATCGGGTCGTGCTCAGGTTGAGGTTAGATTTCTTTTTTAGATAGCTGAAATCGGGTCGTGCTCAGGTTGGGGTTAGATTTCTTTTTTAGATAGCTGAAATCGGGTCGTGCTCAGGTTGGGGTTAGATTTCTTTTTTAGATAGCTGAAATCGGGTCGTGCTCAGGTTGTGGTTAGATTTCTTTTTTAGATAGCTGAAATCGGGTCGTGCTCAGGTTGAGGGTTAGATTTCTTTTTTAGATAGCTGAAATCGGGTCGTGCTCAGGTTGGGGTTAGATTTCTTTTTTAGATAGCTGAAATCGGGTCGTGCTCAGGTTGTGGTTAGATTTCTTTTTTAGATAGCTGAAATCGGGTCGTGCTCAGGTTGAGGGTTAGATTTCTTTTTTAGATAGCTGAAATCGGGTCGTGCTCAGGTTGGGGTTAGATTTCTTTTTTAGATAGCTGAAATCGGGTCGTGCTCAGGTTGAGGTTAGATTTCTTTTTTAGATAGCTGAAATCGGGTCGTGCTCAGGTTGTGGTTAGATTTCTTTTTTAGATAGCTGAAATCGGGTCGTGCTCAGGTTGGGGTTAGATTTCTTTTTTAGATAGCTGAAATCGGGTCGTGCTCAGGTTGGGGTTAGATTTCTTTTTTAGATAGCTGAAATCGGGTCGTGCTCAGGTTGGGGTTAGATTTCTTTTTTAGATAGCTGAAATCGGGTCGTGCTCAGGTTGAGGTTAGATTTCTTTTTTAGATAGCTGAAATCGGGTCGTGCTCAGGTTGAGGTTAGATTTCTTTTTTAGATAGCTGAAATCGGGTCGTGCTCAGGTTGGGGTTAGATTTCTTTTTTAGATAGCTGAAATCGGGTCGTGCTCAGGTTGGGGTTAGATTTCTTTTTTAGATAGCTGAAATCGGGTCGTGCTCAGGTTGGGGTTAGATTTCTTTTTTAGATAGCTGAAATCGGGTCGTGCTCAGGTTGGGGTTAGATTTCTTTTTTAGATAGCTGAAATCGGGTCGTGCTCAGGTTGAGGTTAGATTTCTTTTTTAGATAGCTGAAATCGGGTCGTGCTCAGGTTGTGGTTAGATTTCTTTTTTAGATAGCTGAAATCGGGTCGTGCTCAGGTTGAGGTTAGATTTCTTTTTTAGATAGCTGAAATCGGTTCGTGCTCAGGTTGTGGTTAGATTTCTTTTTTAGATAGCTGAAATCGGTTCGTGCTCAGGTTGTGGTTAGATTTCTTTTTTAGATAGCTGAAATCGGGTCGTGCTCAGGTTGGGGTTAGATTTCTTTTTTAGATAGCTGAAATCGGTTCGTGCTCAGGTTGTGGTTAGATTTCTTTTTTAGATAGCTGAAATCGGGTCGTGCTCAGGTTGGGGTTAGATTTCTTTTTTAGATAGCTGAAATCGGGTCGTGCTCAGGTTGGGGTTAGATTTCTTTTTTAGATAGCTGAAATCGGGTCGTTTCTCAGGTTGGGGTTAGATTTCTTTTTTAGATAGCTGAAATCGGGTCGTGCTCAGGTTGGGGTTAGATTTCTTTTTTAGATAGCTGAAATCGGGTCGTGCTCAGGTTGTGGTTAGATTTCTTTTTTAGATAGCTGAAATCGGGTCGTGCTCAGGTTGGGGTTAGATTTTTTTTTTAGATAGCTGAAATCGGGTCGTGCTCAGGTTGAGGGTTAGATTTCTTTTTTAGATAGCTGAAATCGGGTCGTGCTCAGGTTGAGGGTTGTCTTGCGAATGATCCCCTCAAGGTGCAGAAGATTCACTTTACCCAGAGCTTTTTCATCACTTCATGTAAACGTGAGACTGAATTAATCTCCAGGGAAATACATTTTTTTGTGAAGTTGTCAATTATAGCTCTTTTTGACAGAATATTAATATTAATAATCGGTGTTACTGAAAACATAATAATTCGTCGGTTCTAAAGCAGGAACTGGGTACCCGATTTCAAAGGAACTGGTTCGCATTTCTCTATGGCTATCCACAGCATGGCGCAAGCAAAGAAGATATGTTGACAATATTCTATAGTAGTAAGCATTTTATGTGTGTATCTACATGTTGATTATACCAGCGACTGGGGTTTAATTTTTTTGTTTTATGAATTATTTGTCTGTAATTCTTGGAACTAGTTAATTAAATGTAATTAATAATTGATGTTAATTAAACGGCATTGTTAATTGGCAATAATTCTTATTTTTTATTTTCTGTGGCATGGGGGTGATGACTAAGCTCAGCTGATCCTTAGGGGGCGTTGTTACGAAAAAGGTTAAGAAACACTGTTTTATAGGATCAAAGCAGAGTTGCTGTGGATCAGATGATGGGATTTATCATCTCTGGCTACCCCTGCAGTCCCGGTGACCCCTTCTAACCACAGATGGCAAGTTTAGCAACATTAGAAAGGCTAGTTTATTTTAGAAATAGAGGGGGTGACAGAAAAGCTAAGCCTCTTTCCCAAAATATCAGGCAACTGTGTCTAATAAATTGCCCTGGCCCTTCTCAATAACCTTCGCTGTCTCATTCTTTTTCTTACGCCAAGCTCCGAGCTCACAGCACTGCAGATGTAGTCATGCATAGAACTTGGGAGGGGGAGGGGGAGGGGGGGGGGGGGGGGGCACAAAAGGAAGTTTTGTCCCTGAGCCGTTTAATTTTTTCACGTCTGCTGACGTCAAAGAAAATCACCAGATGGCATTTCAATGACTTTACTGAGACGGGAGCCTTTTATTACAAGAGCCACGTGTCCCTATTCATTTTCATTCCCAGAGTGGCCAGACTGTAGGCTGCCACTGTTGAGCACCTTAGAGAGGACAGTCAGTCAGCTCTGCATTGGATATTGTTACCTTGAAAGGATCTGTTAAGGACAGCTTGCTACAGCCCTGTGTTAGGTTACAGTGCACCATCAACAAGCAGCCCCTTTAGCACCACCTGACAAGGCTGAGTTTGTTTTCTGAGGCGCACAAGATTGTCAGTGATATACCGGGAAGCATGAAATATTTGCATGAGGTTTCAACATGAAACAGACAAACCATTACCAGCAGACAAAGCCACCTCTTCTGCCGTAGAATGAAGCACTTCTGTAGCACATTGTGTTTTGCTAATGGGGCTGACAAAAAAATACATGCTTTTCTTATTATATGTAACTTGAGTTTGAAAACACAGACTAGTTTACAGGATGCTGAGAAGCGTGGCTCATATATTGCTCGCTCTTCTTCTCTTGGTTTGTTTGTTTCTGAACTTTACTGTACATCTGTGTTGCTCTGCTGGTAAAGTGGGCAATCAATACTTGTTAAAGTGATTGGTTCTGAATCACGCTGTGCATTCATGTTGTATAGTATCAGTAATGTCTACCTGGCCTGAGGAGTTGCAATGGAAATCTTGCCTTATGCAACATTCAATAACAAATAAAAGCCACCTTCAAAAAACTCAGTGATAAATGCAAAAGATATCTACCACATGTCTTATTACTTCATTTAAACTCACGTGTATCATTTCTCTCCAACTATGGGTCAGCCACAGATTGCACAATATATTTCTCAGTTCCTGGGTATGGCTGATAATTAACATTTAGTTTTTGTTCTCTTGACAGCTGGTCAGTACAGTACCTGCTTACAGCTTAAACAAAAGTTGGGGTTTAAATAAACAATCAGGAAGAGAACTGTTCAACATTTTAATAACAGAAGATAAAATAGGAAAATGTGATGGTGTTTTCTTCATGTTGATGGTGTTCTCTTCATGTTGATGGTGTTTTCTTCATGTTGATGGTGTTCTCTTCATGTTGATGGTGTTTTCTTCATGTTGATGGTGTTCTCTTCATGTTGATGGTGTTCTCTTCATGTTGATGGTGTTTTCTTTATGTTGATGGTGTTTTATTCATGTTGGTGGTGTTCTCTTCATGTTGATGGTGTTCTCTTCATGTTGATGGTGTTCTCTTCATGTTGATGGTGTTTTCTTCATGTTGATGGTGTTCTCTTCATGTTGATGGTGTTCTCTTCATGTTGATGGTGTTCTCTTCATGTTGATGGTGTTCTCTTCATGGTGTGTTCTCTTCATGTTGATGGTGTTGATGGTGTTCTCTTCATGTTGATGGTGTTCTCTTCATGTTGATGGTGTTCTCTTCATGTTGATGGTGTTTTCTTCATGTTGATGGTGTTCTCTTCATGTTGATGGTGTTCTCTTCATGTTGATGGTGTTTTCTTCATGTTGATGGTGTTCTCTTCATGTTGATGGTGTTCTCTTCATGTTGATGGTGTTCTCTTCATGTTGATGGTGTTTCTCTTCATGTTGATGGTGTTCTCTTCATGTTGATGGTGTTCTCTTCATGTTGATGGTGTTGTTCTTCATGTTGATGGTGTTCTCTTCATGTTGATGGTGTTTTCTTCATGTTGATGGTGTTCTCTTCATGTTGATGGTGTTTTCTTCATGTTGGTGGTGTTCTCTTCATGTTGATGGTGTTCTCTTCATGTTGATGGTGTTTTCTTCATGTTGATGGTGTTCTCTTCATGTTGATGGTGTTTTCTTCATGCTGATAGTGTTTTCTTCATGTTGATGGTGTTCTCATCATATTGATGGTGTTCTCTTTATGTCGATGGCGTTTTCTTCCAGTGTTGCACTGTGCAGGGAGCATTCTTTATTTATTCACAATGTTGAACATGCCATTGGGAATGACAGCAGTTTTGTTCTGACAAAACAATTTAAAAGTTTGAACCTGTTTTCTGAGGCCATCGTGAAAGTAGGATGTTTCATTTTAGAAGCATGCCAAAGTGTTTTTTTTTACTTTAAAAGTGATGACCCCATAATTCTGTTATAGACTGCAAAAATATATTATCCTATTGTACATCATCATGATGTGTCCAATAGATAGTACAGTTAGCTTCCTTGCTTATTCTTCCAATCAAATCCAAGATCAAGTTCTGGGATCAGTCAGAACCATATGAGCATTCAGGGGCAGAACAGCCTCGTCTCATTCGTACATTTTCTTATGTTCATTGTCAAATTAATGTAAATGTGAGAACAATAAATAAATTAGAGTTACATAGAATGTTAATCACGCTCTCTGATTGGCTGCATTGCAATCCGTGATTTTACGCTAGTACAGTCCTCACTGTTCCATAATTGTTGAATTTGGTTAATTCACGGTTTAGGCCACACTGACAGTAAATTGCACAAGTACTATATTTTACTGTATATGGGTCCCACACTAAGGCCCTGTTTTAAGTATTTTGCAGTTTATTTATTAGTGTATAGCTGAGACAATTCCTGTAGCTGAGCAGTCAGGATCCGTTTTCAGTGGATTTAGTTTTAACTGAGAAGAAGGACTATAAGTTCATGCAAACTTAGGTGCAAATTAGATTTCACCTACATACTGTTAATAGCTCACTGTTGACTCTCTTTATAACATTACCTTGTGTTTTTTTTAAATACATAAACTGTAGTTTGGGAAAGTTTGGGAACTCTGCTGTACAGGGTTAAGAATGAACAAAATGGAAAATCATGTCGACCCACTTCACTTATGTCAGAAAAACTAATAAGCTGTCAGAGTAGCTAATTTAGTTAAAACATAATCCTGTACCACCCTAAATCTAATTATAATTTGTGAAATTACAAACTATAGAAAAACATTCCTGGGAGATTTGCTTCTAAGTCCAGTCATTTCTTAAAATAATATACAGTGTTTTAAAACTTTTTTTAAGGAAACTTTGCTAAATATGTATATGTAAAAGGCAGGAGTTTATTTAAGAAGTGAAATCGAAATGGTAATGTCATTCAATCTTCAGGAATGTGCTCTTTATTCCCATTCCTGGAAGCTACACCTTTTTTCCATGCCTGCTTCCATATGTGTATAAAACTGAATTTGTTGTATAAACGGTGATTGAGTTTTGAGTGCCGGTTACAATGAAATTCCCCAAATCTATTGGGAACTCAGTTTAACCTTAGATCCGATCATGTAAACCTCAAACTTCCAGATCAAATTGACAATCGAATCGCTAGTGTAAATGTATCAGATATCCAGGATTTATACCTTCCCTCAATCCATTACATCCCTGCTGAGCACCAGAGTTTGCCTCCTCCTCCCCAGCCTCCACCTGCTTTTTGGCTTTGTCTCATGGGAACCTATCCTGCCCCACTGCCCATGGCTTCCTTACGGTCAGCCTCTCCACTTATCTGCAAACTAATTTATGGGCAGGGGTACCTACAAAGGCAAGGCCAAAGGCCAAAGAATATAGTATAAAATATGTATAATGTACAGTGGCTTTCAAAAGTATTCACCTCCCTTGGACTTTTTCACATTTTATTGTATGAAAAAGTGGATTTAATTAGGAGTTTTTGCCACTGATCAACAGAAAAAAAGTCATGATGTCAAAGTGAAAAATAAAATCTACAACTTGTTCTAAATTAATAACATTACAAAACAGAAAATAGTTGATTGCATAAGTATTCACCCCCTTGAGTTAATATTTGGTAGATGCACCTTTGGCAGCAATTACAGTCATGAGTCTATTTGGATAAGTCTCTACCAGCTTTGCACATCCGGACACTGCAATTTTTGCCCATTCTTCTTTGCAAAATTGCTCAAGCTCCGTCAAGTTGGATGAGGATCTTTGGTGAACAGCAATTTTCAACTCTTTCCACATATTCTCAGTTGGATTGATGTCTGGGCATTGAGGCCAAAAAGCTCTATTTTAGTCTCATCAGACCATAGAATCTTCTTCCACTTGGTCTCAGAGTCTCCCACATGCCTTCTGGCAAACTCTAGCCGAGATTTGATGTAAGTTTTTTTTTAACAATGGCTTTCTTTTTGCCACTCTCCCATAAAGGCCAGTTTTGTGAAGCACCCACACTATTGTTGCCATATGCACATTGTCTCCCAGCTCAGCCATGGGAGACTGTAACTCCATAGGCCTCTTGGTGGCCTCCCTGACTAGGGCCCTTCTCGCCCGGACACTCAGTTTTTGAGGACGGTCTGTTATAGACAGATTCACAGTTGTGCCATATTCTCTCCATTTCTTAATAATGGGCTTTACTGTGCTCAGGGGGGTAGCCAATGCCTTAGAAATGTTCTTATATCCTACCCCTGATTGGTGCTTTTTAAGAACCTTATTCCGGATTTCCTTTGAACATTCCTTCGTCTTCATGACGTAGTTTTTGTTAGGAAATGTACTAACCAACTGTGGGACCTCCCAGAGACAGGTGTATTTAACCTGAAATCATGTGAAACACCTTAATTGCACACAAGTGGACTCCATTCAACTAATTATGTGACTTCTAAAGACAATTGGTTGCACCAGAGCTTATTTAGGTGTGTCATAGCAGAGGGGATGAATACTTATGCAATCAATTATTTTCTGTTTTATATTTGTAATTAAGTTAGAACAATTTGTAGATTTAATTTTTCACTTTGACATCATGGACTTTTTTGTGTTGATCATTGGCAAAAACTCCTAATTAAATCCATTTTGATTCCTTGTTGTAACACAATAAAACATCCAAGGGGGTGAATACTTTTGAGAGCCACTGTAGTAGTGTTGTCTAGTCCATGTTGTAACAAACAATCTGTTGCATACGTTTCCTGACTGAACTAGAGTTCTTTGTATTGAACGTTCATTATATGTCTTCCATCAGACACTGGGCAGGAGCAAATTCCATGAGTCCCAGTTCAGATCGTGTTGATATCGATCTGCTGCTGATGGAAAAAAACAGAATGGGTTTCAAATCACTAACAACTCAACCCCAAAGAGTGAAATAAGTCTATCAGGCTAATATGTTTATATTTTTTAGTTTATAATGTAAAAGTTGTTGCTGAATAACTCTGATCTGAACACGATGAAACACTGATCTGATCAGTTTCATAAAGTGACTTTTAAGAGTCTGTGCTACAATTATCAATGCTACAAGTTCGCAATATTACGTTAGCAAGATAAGCTAACAAATGACATGCTAGTAAGAATTTACCCCTTTCCACATATCATTTTACCTGAGAAGACATGTGTAACTCTAATAGTAATAATTCACAAAACATCAAAGGACACCTGCACCAGAAATGAACGCGCTTCCATGCATGCTGTGACTAACTGAAGGCTCGGTTGCCAGTGTCAATAGCTTCATTCAGAACTCATAATGAAGTTGTATGGGGGGGGGGGGGGGGGGGGGGGGGGGGGGGGGGGGGGAATTGCTCATTCTTTATGCAACAGCCACGTCAGCTTACTCCCTGGCTGTCCTCAAAACAAAACACAGCATGAAACCCTTTTGAGGGTAAGAGGGTTTCATAATGCAGTCATCGTGTCCTCTTTAAAATTGAAAGCTCTGTGTACATTATGTAAACAAATGAAAAGCATATGTTAACCATACAAGGGCATTGCAATGCTTCCTTATAGTGGCACTGCCACAGATACTGGTACATAAATGATATACCGGTACATCTTTGCCAGTTCGTGCTGAAGGCAAGAGTGTGTTTCGCAATATGAAGGATGCATTAACAATGAACTAGTCATACACAATGTGGACACTGGAGGGATTTTATTTACATCCTTTTTTGTTTACTGCAGTGGATTAGATGGAGCGTTTCAAGACCAAAGGAGGACGGCCAGCATGTTACATGTTTATCCCAGTATACCAAAGTAAAGGCATAGAAAGGATAGTGAACTCTTAGTAGAACACAGAGAAACAATACACAGGGAAGCATAGGTGCGTGCAGAATACTCAGATGGCAAAAGTATTTTTTACGATTGATTTGATAATGAACAAGCGAACACTCCAGATGCAGATTGCCCAGTAAAGTGCTGATCAAAATGCATATGACTGTACTGAATTACATTTTTTGGCTCCTTGGGTTTTAGATCAAGCAATGTCGTCCAAATGAGTTCCGAGTGATGTTTGCACCCTAGTATAATCAGGGGAAACTGCTCTGCACCCCTATACGCTTACCAGCATGCTAATTACTCTTTAAAAAACAACACAGTCCTCAAGAAAACAGGGATCACTTCCTCTCTTTGTCTTTAATCCTTTCCAGTCCGATGTCGGACATCATCATCAAAACGACGTAAAGCACAGGTCTCTAGTTGTTTTTCTTCTGAAAAAGCTGAGAAAACCAATCAATGGCCGAGTGAGACCGAAAAAATGAAGGCTGAAAGGGCGTATCTCATAACCCCATGCATCACATAGGTAACACGGACATACACAAAGGAGTGCATCTAGCACTCAAAGAATATCACAGATATTTGCAGCTTTTTGAAATGTAGTAAAATAGTAATAAAATAATGACTTGGATTACATTATTGAGAAGCTTGGTGATAAAAAACAAGCACTTAGGAGAAAATTTATCAGTATGCACGTCTATAAAGAGGGATGTGAAAAATACAGCGAACAAGGGGTGGGGCTTGGCTGGAGATACAGTACTGAGTGTCCTTTTGCGATTCAATGCCTTTTAAACCAGTTTTACTCTGAAAAAAAAAAATTTAAACAGCACATGTGAAAATAAATTGTACCTGACGCACCTGACAAGCGCTGAATAAATGGACTGCAAAGGGTTAACTGATTTTCAGTTTTTTTGTTCTATTCAGGGGTTTCACTATCGCTTGTCACACTTGTAATTTGCAAATGTTTTTTGAAAGTGACGACAAAAACAAAATGTGGAATCGTCATTAGTGACGGTCGTTTCTGTTTGTACTGTAAAAAAAAATCCCTTTTGTTAAAGTCACACACAACATCTCTTTCTTCAAAAGAAGGGATCACTAAACCAGAGTCACTGCTGCTGATCAGATCAGTGCCTCAACCTCTTGATTCATTGACTCTGCAGCGTTCTCATGGCGTGATAGGCGACGTAAATGCAGTCAGCCTTTCAGGGCTTTAGTTTCATGTTGCGTGTCAGTTACCATGGTAACCCAGGCCGCTTTATGAGGCAGTACTAGTGCTGCTGTAGCTTTCAGCCTCACATTATTCTTTGCAATCTGACAGCTTCTGGTGCTGCACTTTCACGACTACAAAGAGTTCTGCTCAAACCTTTGCATCCACAGTGAAAGTGGTAAGCTTGTGCGCGCAAATTAAAAACCTAAATTGTTAGCCAATACTGTAAAATGTCGCAGAAGAAAGTCTACTCGTTTTTTCAGCGCGGCCACAGCAAGAGTGAAATAGAACAAACAGAACAAGCTGTAGAAGGTGAAGACTTGGATTCGGAACACCAGACAAAAAAGCAAATGAAGTTCACAAGCGTCAGGTAAAAGAAAAAGAAAACAAGCGGCAGTTTCAACCTTATTGTTAAATTCTGTTTCCATGGGTTGTCTATGATGTCGAAATTTCACAGATGACTTGTACTTACTGCATTTCTGCAAATAAATGCAACACATTTACAAAAGGCTGCCAAAATTTCTTAAAGGACAATTTAACTAAACACAGCCATGCAAAAGATCACATTGCTGCAACAGCAGCACGAGCAATGCAGCCATGTACAGAGCGAGCCATCACTGCTGCGTTCAGCATGGAGAAGGATCCCGTAGTGTCAGCTGTGCAGACTGCATATTACCTTGCAAAGAAGAACGGACCTAATTCACACTTCGAGGATCTGATTTTGTTTCAGTGAAATCAGCTAAACATTATAATTAGCATGAAGTGGCGTAGTAGCCTACTATTAGGGCCCGCGTTTCACGACTTTTGTTTCACTTGTAGCTAATTGTTAACCTCTAAATTAAACAGAGGCCTCAGAAAAATAAAATAAACCCTAACTGTACATCAAAAAACATTACATTAAGAGACCACATGGAAAAAATACCCGCCTGCTGTACTGCACAGTTACGTTTACATTGGGTCGGTCGGGGGAGTTGTGTGACTGCGAGTTGACTAGAAATTGACTTTTGACATGTTGGGTGAAAAAATATAACTAATAATAATAATAATAATAATATAATAATAATAATAATAATAATAATAATAATAATAAATAGTCGTGAAAAACACAGGGCTCTAACTGTAGTATCTCACCAAATTGCCAGTGATTGACATTTAAGATAAAAAATACGTGCGGTCATGTTGTTGTCCAAAGCATCGCTACTGTGCTGGAGATCATCCTCCCTTAAACTATACGCGCATGTTTTGTACACAGTATTCTTTGTTCTAAACCTAAACTGTGTTCCTCAGATTTAGAAGACTTTTTTTGAAAATCTTTATGAATGCAAATATTAATTGCTCAAATAAATGCGATAGTAATCCAATTTGCTGAATATTATGTTAAACTCAATTGTGCCTGTGTTTTTTATTGCAATTGTGAGCAATGTTTTTTTTTTTTTTAAGGGATTATCAGTGTTGCAGACCCTTTCTGTGGATAATCGCACAGCATACACACAACAGCTTGAGGGACATGCAGAGGGCGATAGCCTGGGCTGCAGTAGAAAATTCGATTGGTGACTTGACTCAATCTGATTTTGTGGGAATAATTGATAGATGAGCCAACGGACTGATCAAATGAAAAACTCTAATGAGCTACACAGAATGCCTGAAAAATGACAATCCATATGTGAATTTCTTGTGTGTGTGCAATCTTGAAGGTGATGGAACAGCTGAACATATATACAATAAAAGTGTTGAAGTGTTTCAGGAGTACAGTCTTGACCTAAAGAAATGTGTGTCCATAGCCACTGATGGTGTGTCAGTGATGGCAGGTAGATTGGGAGGTGTTGTTAAAAAAACTGAAGGCTTTGTGTCCAATCATTGTTGCTGTGCATTGCATTGCACACCGTTTGTCTTTGGCTGTAGGTCAAGCTAGTCATAATGTAAATGATCTAATTTCAAGAGGTGTTGAGATCGATGTATAAATACTACAGCCACAGTCTGAAGAGAATGCAAATCCTGAAAAACATGCAACTTGTTTTAGCCAAAGCCCAGATGAAATTCAAAGAGGTGTGTGAAACCTGATGGTTAAGCCTTGAGGGCTGAGTGCAGACTGTACTGGAAAACGTACACTCCCTGATGGTAGCGTGTAACAGGGAGAGATCTGTGCTGACTCTGCTGGCGTGTTCACGGGCTGCAGGAAGAGGGCGGCAGTCGCCCAACAACCGCCTGCGAGTCTTGGCAGTGATACGGGGAGGTGGGGAAGTGGGTGTGTGGACTCTCCCCCTCTCTGAATGGCTGAGAGGCGGGTCTTGGGTGATTGTTGGTCCTATAAAATAACGCTCTGTTGTTTCCTCAGGTCTGCCCACTTAGACGCGCTAAGAGTGCGGAAGCTTTGATTCGGGACCGGGAATCAGCCGGGAGAAAAATAAAGACTCACAGCGAGACAGAGAGAGAGAGAGCGGGGAATCCTTGGGCAGACCCCAGCGTATTGTGAAAGGGCAGGCTAGATAGCCGATAGAATAGGACGGTGATCCGGGTCGTGCGGGTAGCGGCGACCGGGATAACGCTGCCGAGTGCAGCACCTTTTATTTGTAGTTTTGTTACTGTTTTATTTTCCCTTGTTCTTTTCGCCTTCTGTTTTCATTATTATTTCTTTGAGCACCTGCGAGTGCCCGTGCTGTTCACGTACCAGCTGTGGTATTTCCGTGGTGCTGTCTATCATCGTTGATAGGCAGCCCATGGTCAACAGTGCCCTCTGCCGGAAAAAGCAAGAACTGTCTGAAAATAAAACTGGGCTCCTGTGTGGTGTTTTCAAGTACACCTGTCTGTCTCCTAGTCAGTGAATTACCCACACCCCTTCCACATAGCGTTAATGGAAGATGAGCAGCAACCTGGAAATGCTCTTGCAATAAGCCTTCTAAAATTAATTGGAACTTATGAATTTATAGCTTCTGTTCATTTCATAGCTGATGTTATGGGTGGGATTGGAATTTTGTGTCGCACGTTCCAAAAACAAGACATAGACTTTAGCTATGTTAGCATGGCTTTGTCTTCTATGTTATCAGCTTTAGAGGAATTAAAGATGGCACCAGAGAAAAACCTAAAGAACTTCAAATCCACTGTACAGCTGAATCAAATGGTATCTTTGAATTGTCTGGTCATGTAATTAAAGACTAAATTTTCTAAAGGGCTAAATTTTCAAAACTCAAAACACAGTTTTTTGACAATCTGTGTGAAAACATACACAAACGTTTTGAATGTCGTGAAATCTTCTCTGCGTTTTCGGTGTTCGATCCAGGACATTTTCCAGCACCAACATTTGTTGAATGTTCCTCCTATGGAGAAACTGAACTTGTAAACATCTGTAAAGCATTTTCATAGCAACTGTTTGATCCTGTGACTGAAAGTGATGCACTGTGTGAGTGGAAAGTAGTGAAACCAATGCTAAGTGATAATTTCAGAAGAAACACCTTTGTAGGCACGTGGTCAAAACTGTTGGTCAATGATCATTTTAAAACTAGCTTTCTGTGCATAACAAAAATCTCTTCTATTGTAAGTGTAATACTGACAACAGTTGACTGTGAGCGTGGTTTTAGCCGCTACAATGTGATAAAATCAGACCTACAAAAACTTAAAGTGAGCCTTGTAAACCTACTAATGCACGCCTGATCTTGACAAAATATCTGAATTTAATTTTGAAAAGGCTTTCAGATATTGGTTATGGACAAAAAGCGCAGGGTTGCAGTTTGAACCTATAGCAGAGAGGAGCTGACAATCTTGTTGGAAAAGTAAAGTAAGGCTATTGTACCAAACAATACATACAGTTTTGTTAAAACGAAGATGGTTTGTAGTATATAATATTCTAACAATGTTTTTTTTTTTTTTTTTTTTTATTGTAAAAGACATATAAGTACATGAAAACAGTCAGTAAACAATTACATTTTTAATGTTATTGTATACCACAGACTGGTAGATTTTAGCCGAAGCGTTTAGAAAATTCTGAAATATTGTACTTTCATTTAGGAAACCTGAAATGAATATAGAAATAAGTTTGTTGGTTATGAAATATTGACTTATTTGTGTACCATTGCCATATGAAATGTTGCAAAATAATTGTAAAAAATAAATTAATAAATCCTGGTATAAGTACTTCATAATGCATTTTCTGTCTATAGGTAGCTTTTCAGGGCAAATAAATCAAGTTCTTGAGTTTTCAAGTTTTAAAAGTTTACAGCTGTAGATGACCAATGTATTTAAATTGTTAAAATGGTTTAATTAAATAATTGTTTTGGTCAATACAGTGATTTAAGGTATAAAATAAAAACAGGATTCATAACACCCTTGAAGACTTGAGCTGTGCATCAGTAGTGATTACTGAATATCTGGAGTGACTAACGTTTTTAGAAAGGATTAGTCACTAGTGACTACAAAAATCTAGACCCCAGGGGAAACCCTGGTTCTGTTCTTTGTTCTGTAGTGTGATGTGTGTCTGGAGAACTTATAAAATTATAAGTCATCTTGCCAAGAAACAATTTGTTTGGTAAAATTACTGTAAAATCAGTCAGCAATCTGGCACTTTCAAACCCTGCTGACAGCTCGTTCCGCATGTTTGATTTTAATTAAGATTTCATCCTCAAAGTAAAACATGCAGGACCTTGAGATGCTTTTTCAGTGTATGTTGTTTTTCATTAAGAATTCTTGCTCTTGGTTACGTCAATGAAAGTAACTGTGTAGGATGTGCTTCAATCCAGCACCTCGATTTGCTACATAAAATCGACGTCTCCTATGTTAAATCATGGCAGGATGAACGCTTGTTTTCCAATGGAAATGTTCACTGCAGATCTGCGTTGCATTATTGAATTGCCAGGCTTTGTCCTAACATGACATTGCGATTTCAGGACAGAGGGTAAGCAATGGGCAGATGCCATGGCAGATGCTAGCTGCCTCACAAACCCAGATGATCTGCCAGGGGCTCCATAGCAGGAAAGGGTGCATGCAAGACATTTCATGAACTACTTATGAGCGTGAGTCAGAATCTGGGGAAGTCTCAGTCCTTAAAGGTGTACATGCTAGCATTTTAAAACA
Source organism: Polyodon spathula (assembly GCF_017654505.1). Classification (NCBI taxonomy): domain Eukaryota; kingdom Metazoa; phylum Chordata; class Actinopteri; order Acipenseriformes; family Polyodontidae; genus Polyodon; species Polyodon spathula. Next base: position 2,917,265 of record NC_054540.1, read on the forward strand.
AAAACATGTTTCTGCCATTGGATAAAGTGTTGCCATGAATTGCATTGCTTTATTGTTATCTGTGTTGCAGCATATATATAGCACTATATATATATATATATATATATATATATATATATATATATATATATATATATATATATAATCCTTGTATATATATATATCCTATATATATATTTATATATATATATTATATTGCCATAATCCTTGTTATTTTAATATAAATCAGCTGTAGGACGCTTCTGAATAGTAAAAAAAACCTGTATTATTCTGTTTGATTTATGACCCATGATGTGTGAATAGAAATTGCTGCAATTCATACAACACAGGATACAGCACATGATTGCTATAATAATGTATTTCTTGTAAAAACTACAGGATGCTCAGGAACTCTTACAGTTGGTTCCCAGCTCCTCCTCTGGCTATGCTGGCTTGTGACTTTCATGAATCCGATTGGTTCATCAATCCAGCCTTTCTGAAATTTTACAATTACATCATTGATTTGCACATATGCAGAGGCAGACACTGGAATAGAAAGAATGCAAGTAAAAAATTGGAGAGTTTATTGTACAGATTAATGAATCAAACTGAGGACTCCTCAGCCACAACCATCTCCACTGTACATGAAGCTTGTGCGTGAGAGGAACTGGCTGAACCATGTGTAAGACCGTTGTCACTCCCTCACTCCTGTCCCAATCGCTGTATAGCTGAAGGAATGATTTCAAAGTGTAATTCAAGCATGCCACACTCCTCGCTGGAAGTTTCTAGAGCAAAGAGTCAATGTTTTCAACTCCAGCTTCAATATATAAGGATATTTTATGCATAGTGGTTTCGGTGGTTCAGTGAATGCCATCAATTTTATCAAAGACCAGGTGGAGGCAGGGCTCTCAGTCTAGGCATATGCTTGATGTGCATTAGCAAAATGCCTGTGTTGTCAATGTTCCCTTTTAAACAGTGGAAATGCATTACTGAGAGCCTGGGGCTGAAACAGAATGCACTGAGACCTAGAGAACCTTGAAACCAAGCTTTCTGTCTAGCTGTAGGGACCCTGAGTAACCTATGGCTATTATAGGTTATACAATTTAGTTAAACTCTCCCTGTAAAAAATAAACAAGTAAGTGCCAAAGATAAAGGCTATACTCATAATAAAAAAAAGCCTACACCATTGAAACTTGCTCAGTAATTGAATGTGGCTTTGGGTTAATGTCACAAAGTTATTGCAAAGCCTTGGCACATAGGGTTCTTCACACAGATGCAAAGCCGGCTGGTAAAGGCAGAACAATATGATAGCAAAAGAACCTGGAGTCTCTGAGAATGGCTGCAAACTCTATAACACAGCAAGGGAGAGGTAAGAGGGTGATTAAAAGAACTTGAAGCTGCCTTTTCTCTTTTCGAGCAGTAGTACACATGTTGACACTTTCACACACTTTGCACATCTCTAGCAACAACCCCTTTCCTCTACCCTTCAGCCTAGCTGTGCTTTTGGAAGTGTGTCTTGTTACCCATTGCAGCTGTTTAGGATGCTCTGACTAATCAAATGCCTACTACAACTAGTACTTCTACTGGCAATGAGATGAATTGCTTGCTGTGGTTTAAGGCTTTAAAGAAATAATATGACCTCATGCTGTGGTTCCTAAACTTTGATGCCCCTTACTAAGATATGGAGATGGACTGAAATCTATTTAGCCTTGAACAAAAAAGAATTGGGGGGGCATGATTTAAATCTTTAAAATCTTAAAAAGACTTGATATAGTTAATCCTGACCAATGCTTTAAGCACCGTACAGAAACCAGGACCTGAGGAAATTAAGTGGAGACAGACTTAGGACAGAGGAAAGGAGACACTTCTTCACACAGAGAGTGGTAAGGGTATGGAAGACCCAGCTTCATAAAGTTCTGAGATCAATCACGGAACCGGAGGAGCTTAGATGGGTCGAATGGCTTCCTTTCGGTCGTAACATGTTCTGTTCTCACTTTTATTATTAATTAGTCATTTAGCAGATTCTTTCATCCATTGACTTACAGAGACTTGGGTGAAGTAACCCAGTTTGGTGTATCAATCCCATAGTGGTGTAAAGGTCTCTCTTCCTCTCTCTCTGGCACAGTACTCTGGAACCACCGTCACGGTGGACATCGCTGTCATGGGGGAGGCTCACGGGCTCATCACAGATCTGCTGGCAGACCCCTCGCTCCCTCCCAACACCTGCTCCTCCCTGAGAGCCGTCAGCAACCTGCTGAGCACACAGCTCACTTTCCAGCCTGTCCACCGGCCCCGCATCAACCCACTGGGGTCCTTCAACGAGAATTACACCTGCTCCGACTCCGAGGAGGGGCCTGAGCGCGGCGAAAAGCTGGCCATCCCCAAGGTAGGAGGCTTTGACTCTCGCTGGTCTGAAGGATCTGTAAAAGTTACAGGGCTCAGGATGACTGTTAAAACACATGCTGCTCTGAAGACTGTACAGGTTACTACAGTGCTGAGGATCACTGTTAAAACACATGCTGCTCTGAATAGCCAACACTATGTTACAACACATTGAGAAAGGCTTTTCTTTGAAATGTTTGTTAAAAATACTAAACAAATTAATAATTTAGTGTCTTTTTCAATGTCTTCAAATGTTGCAGTGGTTTGAGATTCACTTTATATATTATTTTAGAGTGTGGACCACCCCTGATTGATAGTGTCTCTTCATGGTCACATTAAGATAAGTGGATGTGTGCTAATTATCCACGAATGGGACATTAGGCCTGCAGAGGTGTGAGTGCCTTACATTTGGGTGTTTTAAAGACAAACTCTACTGCTGACTGGGTAACATGTTTTTATCTTGAGGTTGTCTACATCTTACTTGAGCATGCAAAGAAGAAACCAGGGCAAAGCAGACCCAAGATAAAGGGCTGCAGTCTTGACGCAATTCATATTCGAAAAAAGTATGCCAGCTGGAATAATGTGAGCTGCAAGCAGTATCTGTATAATAAAGACTCATTTCAGATTTCAATCAGCTTGTAATACTGTCAAATCTAAAGTGACCAGTCACCCTTATGCTGGGATTAAATTTGCATTATGCTCCCTCTAATGTTATCGTGACTTTAGAGCAGTATAAAGTAATGAAAACAGTTGCAGTTTAGCATATTTTGCTAAAACCGATCACTTGACCCAAAAAATCCTGTGCATAATGAAAAATCACAATTCTTGTTTTATTAGGGTTTTTTGGCATTATTAAAAATGCACACAGAGATAGAGCACACTGTGGACTCCAGCTTTTAAACTTTTCTCTTAGCTGCAGGGAAGATGATAGGAATGGAGTGCGGGCTGTATTCTCAAGCAGGCTGTACAGGGAACATGGATGAGCTGTTTTAATGCTTTTAAAAACAATGCCAAAGATTAATTGCACTGTACTCATTTAGCAACCAGTCAGCATCCTAATGGAATATCAGACAGATCATCAATAATCAAGGCATTGAGAACACTTTATTATTCTGAAGATCTTCTCAAAAGCCTTCCAATCCACCTGAATATGGTCCCAGCTTCCTTGACAAACGAAGGCAGAGCATTCCATAATTGAGAGCTCTACAAGAAAAAGCCATAGCTCCAGTGGGATGGATCAGCGTGCCCGTGCATATTATTATACACGGTGTGATGGGTCAGCACGCCCGTGCATATTATTATACACGGTGTGATGGGTCAGTGCGCCCGTGCATATTATTATACACGGTGTGATGGATCAGTGCCCCGTGCATATTATTATACACGGTGTGATGGATCACCGTGCCCATTGCATATTATTATACATGGTGTGATGGATCAGCGCGCCCGTGCATATTATACACGGTGTGATGGGTCAGCGTGCCCAGTGCATATTATTATACACGGTGTGATGGATCAGCGTGCCTGTGCATATTATTATACACGGTGTGATGGATCACCACGCCCATTGCATATTATTATACACGGTGTGATGGATCACCGCGCCCGTGCATATTATTATACACGGTGTGATGGGTCAGCGTGCCCATTGCATATTATTATACACGGTGTGATGGGTTACTGCGCCCATGCATATTATTATAGCATTAAATGTATTTATCTAAATGCTAGAAGTATCAGAAACAAAATTCTAGAACTTGAAGCTACTGCACTAACAGGTAACTATGATGTGATAGGTGTTACAGAAACGTGGTTGTCTGAGAGTGATGGGGACGAATTTAATATTTGTGGGTATACACTGTATAGGAAAGACAGGCAGGACAGAAGAGGAGGAGGGGTAGCGCTATACATAAGAAACAGTCTTGAAGCCCAGGTGTTAAACCTGGACAAAGAAAATAAAACCGAATCAATATGGGTCAGAATAACGGACAAAAATTCAAAAGGCATAATAATAGGAGCATGCTATAGACTGCCAGATTCAGACGGTGAGCACAATAATCTGTTATACAATGACATTAGAAATGTGTGTAGCAAAGGAGAAGCCATACTAATGGGGGATTTCAACTTCCCCCAAATAAAATGGGAAAACCCGATGGGTAGCGCGAAGGATGAAATAGAAATGGTGGAAATGACAAATGACTGCTTCCTAACACAATTTGTGAAGGCACCCACTAGAGGGGAGGCATGCCTTGATTTAGTCTTTTCAAATAACGAAGATAGAATAACTAAAACAGAGGTCAGAGAACCACTGGCAAACTCAGACCACAACATGGTCTCATTTGAAGTGTTTTTTAAATCCCCAAAAGTAATGACTAAAGCTAAGGTTTACAATTTTAGAAAAGCAAACTATGAAGGTATGAAACAGAGACTAGCAGAAGTAGATTGGAGTAAAATAGAGAAAACACCCACAGAAGAAGGATGGTTGTTCTTCAAAAATGTAGTACTAGAGGCACAAAACAATTACATCCCTAAAGTAGACAAATCTAAATGTAAAACTAAATTGCCAAAATGGTTTAATAGATCAATTAAAAAAAATATTCAGCGAAAAAAGGCACTTTACAGAGCATTAAAAAAGGACCAAAAAGAAAGTACGCAGAAAGAGTACACAGAACTGCAAACGCAAGTCAAAAAGGAAGTTAGAAAGGCCAAGAGAGAAATAGAAATGAACATTGCTAAGGGAGCTAAAACCAATTCCAAAATGTTTTTCCAATATTACAACAGCAAGAGAACATTCAAAGAGGAGATTAAATGTTTAAGAGATACAAATGGCAAAATCGTAGAGGAAGAAAAAAAAATAGCAAATATGTTAAATGATTACTTTTCACAAGTTTTTACAAAGGAAGATACTGACAACATGCCCCACATGTCATCCAGTTCCTATCCAGTTTTAAATAACTTTAGCATAACTGAGGCAGAAGTGTTAAAGGGACTAGGAGCTCTTAAAATAAACAAATCCCCTGGGCCGGATGAGATCCTCCCAGTAGTACTCAAAGAAATGAAAGAAGTAATTTACAAACCGCTAACCAAGATCATGCAGCAGTCTCTTGACACAGGGGTGGTACCGACAGACTGGAAAATTGCAAATGTAATACCGATCCACAAAAAGGGAAACAAAACTGAACCAGGTAACTACAGACCAGTAAGCCTGACTTCTATTATATGCAAACTTATGGAAACTATAATAAGATCCAAAATGGAAAATTACCTATATGGTAACAGGGTACTGGGAGACAGTCAACATGGTTTTAGGAAAGGGAGATCGTGCCTAACTAACTTGCTTGATTTTTTTGAGGATGCAACATCGATAATGGATAATTGCAAAGCATATGACATGGTTTATTTAGATTTCCAGAAAGCTTTTGACAAAGTCCCGCACAAAAGATTAATTCTCAAACTGAACGCAGTTGGGATTCAAGGAAACACATGTACATGGATTAGGGAGTGGTTAACATGTAGAAAACAGAAAGTACTGATTAGAGGAAAAACCTCAGAATGGAGTGTGGTAACCAGCGGTGTACCACAGGGATCAGTATTAGGTCCTCTGCTATTCCTAATCTACATTAATGATTTAGATTCTGGTATAGTAAGCAAACTTGTTAAATTTGCAGACGACACAAAAGTAGGAGGAGTGGCAAACACTGTTGCAGCAGCAAAGGTCATTCAAAATGATCTAGACAAGATTCAGAACTGGGCAGACACATGGCAAATGACATTTAATAGAGAAAAGTGTAAGGTACTGCATGCAGGAAATAAAAATGTACATTATAAATATCATATGGGAGATATTGAAATTGGAGAAGGAATCTATGAAAAAGACCTAGGAGTTTTTGTTGACTCAGAAATGTCTTCATCTAGACAATGTGGGGAAGCTATAAAAAAGGCTAACAAGATGCTCGGATACATTGTGAAAAGTGTTGAATTTAAATCAAGGGAAGTAATGTTAAAACTGTACAATGCACTAGTAAGACCTCATCTTGAATATTGTGTGCAGTTCTGGTCACCTCGCTATAAAAAAGATATTGCTGCTCTAGAAAGAGTGCAAAGAAGAGCGACCAGAATTATTCCGGGCTTAAAAGGCATGTCATATGCAGACAGGCTAAAAGAATTGAATCTGTTCAGTCTTGAACAAAGAAGACTACGTGGCGACCTAATTCAAGCATTCAAAATTCTAAAAGGTATTGACAGTGTCGACCCAAGGGACTTTTTCAGCCTGAAAAAAGAAACAAGGACCAGGGGTCACAAATGGAGTTTAGAAAAAGGGGCATTCAGAACAGAAAATAGAAGACACTTTTTTACACAGAGAATTGTGAGGGTCTGGAATCAACTCCCCAGTAATGTTGTTGAAGCTGACACCCTGGGATCCTTCATGAAGCTGCTTGGGATCAATAAGCTACTAACAACCAAACGAGCAAGATGGGCCGAATGGCCTCCTCTCGTTTGTAAACTTTCTTATGTTCTTATGTTCTTATACAAGGTATGATGGGTTACTGCGCCCGTGCATATTATTATACAAAGTGTGATGGGTTACTGCGCCTGTGCATATTATTATACACGGTGTGATGGATCAGCGCGCCCGTGCATATTATTATACAAGGTGTGATGGATCAGCGCGCCCGTGCATATTATTATACACGGTGTGATGGATCAATGTGCCCGTGCATATTACTATACATGGTGTGATGGATCAACGTGCCCGTGCATATTATTATACACGGTATGATGGATCACCACGCCCGTGCATATTATTATACAAGGTGTGATGGATCAGCGCGCCCGTGCATATTATCATACACGGTGTGATGGATCAGCACGCCCGTGCATATTATTATACAAGGTGTGATGGATCAGCGCGCCCGTGCATATTATTATACACAGCGTGATGGATCAGCGTGCCCATGCATATTATTATACAAGGTGTGATGGCTCAACGTGCCCGTGCATAATATTATACAGGGTGTGATGGATCAGCGCGCCCGTGTATATTATTATACAAGGTGTGATGGATCAGCGCGCCCGTGCATATTATTATACACGGTGTGATGGATCAATGTGCCCATGCATATTATTATACAAGGTGTGATGGATCAGCGTGCCCGTGCATATTATTGTAAACGGTGAGATGGATCAGTGCCCCGTGCGTATTATTATACATAGTGTGATGGATCAATGTGCCCGTGCATATTATTATATACTGTATGATGGATCAATGTGCCCGTGCATATTATTATACACGGTGTGATGGATCAATGTGCCCGTGCATATTATTATACACGGTGTGATGGATCAGTGCCCCGTGCATATTATTGAGAGAGGTCCTTGGCGATCGTCCATCAGCGAGAGGTTGACTGCAGGTTCGATGAGAGGCCACAGATTAATCAATAAATTTAATGTTTAATTGAGGCACACAGAATATTATCCATGGTGATCATTATTTGATGAATTGTTGCTTATGGTAATATTAAAGGGAACGTCCATTCTGTTTTATTTTTTATTTTTTGTTAATTCTTTTTTATCTAACACCAAATTTTCTTACTGCCAGATCTGCAATGACTAGTAAAGGGCACCTAGTTTGTAATTAAACTAATTTCAGCTGCTAGAGGCTTTGATTGATTGAAGGGTGAGAAGAAAGCTAATGTCAACCCAGTGTAATTGAATCACATTTCAGGGAACATCAGACATTGATCCATCGGTTGGAATCACTTTGCTTACTTGCGTAGAAAATCTTTCAATTAAATCTCTAAATTAAAAATTAATGAATTACAATATACATCAGCGCGCCCGTGCATATTATTATACATTTATATATGTTAATACATTAATATACATTTATTCAAAACAAAGCATTAACAAATCCAGTCCTCATTCCTCCTGGCTAGCCCATCACATGTGTGAAGAGAATGTGTTCATGATGCACTTGAAAATAGACCCGGCCCAGCCTCTGGGAGTGCTTGTGTAATATATCATCATCTCTCTGTGGGTCCAGCGGCTGGGGGTGGATGTACCTTCATTATAATTTCAAGGGCATGCTGTAAGAAGGCTTCTGAAATATCTGTCACGCTATTTAAGATGCTAAACTAAACACCCTTGAGTGGATTTACTAAGGTTTGGCTCCTGTGCAGTTTGCTTGGTTTTTTACTATATGGAATAAAAAGCTCAAGATATTTTATTTTAGAGAGGTTCAATTTACAGTGGCTGTCAAAAGTATTCACCCCCTTGGACTTTTCCACATTTTATTGTGTTACAACATGGAATCAAAATGGATTTAATTAGGAGTTTTTGCCACCGATCAACACGTGACAAACTGTCAAAGTGAAAAATAAAATCTACAAATTGTTCTAAATTAATTACAAATATAAAACTGAAAATAATTGATTTATAATAAGTATTCACCCCCTTTGCTATGACACACCTAAATAAGCTCTGGTGCAACCAATTATCTTTAGGAGTCACATAATTAGTTTTTAATAGTCCACCTGTGTGCAATTAAGGTGTTTCACATGATGTCAGGTTAAATACACCTGTCTCTGGGAGGTCCCACAGTTGGTTAGTACATTTCCTAACAAAAACTACATCATGAAGACGAAGGAACATTCAAAGCAAATCCAGAATAAGGTTCTTAAAAAGCACCAATCAGGGGTAGGATATAAGAACATTTCCAAGGCATTGAATATCATATGGCAACAATAGTCCAGGTGCTTCACAAAACTGGCCTTTATGGGAGAGTGGCAAAAAGTAAAACTCACATCAAATCTCAGCTAGAGTTTGCCAGAAGGAATGTGGGAGACTCTGAGACCAAGTGGAAGAAGATTCTATGGTCTGATGAGACAAAAATAGAGCTTTCCTGCTTCAACGCTAAGCGCTATGTTTGGCACAAGGCTAACACCGCACATCATCCTGAGAACACCATCCCTACCGTGAAGCATGGTGGTGGCAGCATCATACTATGGGGATGCTTCTCTGTGTCAGGGCCTGGAAAGCTGAAGATAGAGGGCAAAATGGATGCAGCAAAGTACAGAGAAATCCTGGAGGAAAACCTGCTGAAGTCTGCAAGAGACCTGGGACTTGGGAGAAGATTAATCTTCCAGCAGGACAATGACCCCAAACATACAGCCAAAGCCACACTGGAGTAGCTTAAAAACAAAAAGGTCAATGTCCTGGAGTGGCCCAGTCAAAGCCCGGACCTCAATCCAGTTGAGAATATGTGGAAAGAGCTGCAAATTGCTGTTCACCAAAGATCCCCATCCAACTTGAAGGAGCTTGAGCAATTTTGCAAAGAAGAATTGGCAAAAATTGCAGTGTCCAGATGTGCAAAGCTGGTAGAGACTTATCCAAATAGACTCATGGCTGTAATTGCTGCCAAAGGTGCCTCTACCAAATATTGACTCAAGGGGGTGAATACTTATGCAATCAATTATTTTCTGTTTTGTATTTGTAATTAATTTAGAACAAGTTGTAGATTTTATTTTTCACTTTGACATCATGGACTTTTTTTGTGTTGAACAGTGGCAAAAAACTCCTAATTAAATCCATTTTGATTCCATCTTGTAACACAATAAAATGTGGAAAAATCCAAGGGGGGGGGGGGGGGGGGGGGGGGGAATACTTTTGAGAGCCAATGTATGTCAGAATATATATATATATATATATATATCTCCATCCACACCTTGATTGAGCTGGCTATGTGGCATGGAGCATTGTCCTGCTGGAAAAACCAATCCTCAGAGTTGGGGAACATTGTCAGAGCAGAAGGAAGCAAGTTTTCTTCCAGGACAACCTTGTACTTGGCTTGATTCATGCCAATGCTGCCCGATTCCAGCCTTGCTGAAGCACCCCCAGATCATCACCGATCCTCCACCACATTTCACAGTGGGTGCGAGACACTGTGGCTTGTAGGCCTCTCCAGGTCTCCATCTAACCATTAGACGACCAGGTGTTGTGAAAAGCTGAAAATTGGACTCATCTGGGGGTGCTTCAGCAAGGCTGGAATCGGGCAGATTTGTCTTTGTGAAGGACGCATGAATCAAGCCAAGTACAAGGTTGTCCTGGAAGAAAACTTGCTTCCTTCTGCTCTGACAATGTTCCCCAACTCTGAGGATTGGTTTTTCCAGCAGGACAATGCTCCATGCCACACAGCCAGGTCAATCAAGGTGTGGATGGAGGACCACCAGATCAAGACCCTGTCATGGCCAGCCCAATCTCCAGACCTGAACCCCATTGAAAACCTCTGGAATGTGATCAAGAGGAAGATGGATGGTCACAAGCCATCAAACAAAGCCGAGCTGCTTGAATTTTTGCGCCAGGAATGGCATAAAGTCACCTAACATCAATGTGAAAGACTGGTGGAGAGCATGCCAAGATGCATGAAAGCTGTGATTGAAAATCAGGGTTATTCCACCAAATATTGATTTCTGAACTCTTCCTAAGTTAAAACATTAGTATTGTGTTGTTTAAAAATGAATATGAACTTATTTTCTTTGCATTATTCGAGGTCTGACAACACTGCATCTTTTTTGTTATTTTGACCAGTTGTCATTTTCTGCAAATAAATGCTCTAAATGACAATATTTTTATTTGGAATTTGGGAGAAATGTTGTCAGTAGTTTATAGAATAAAACAAAAATGTTCATTTTACCCAAACACATACCTATAAATAGTAAAACCAGAGAAACTGATAATTTTGCAGTGGTCTCTTAATTTTTTCCAGAGCTGTATATATATATATATATATATATATATATATATATATATATATATATAGTGTGTATGTGTATAATTATATAGAAATCAGGATTGCATTGTGTTTTCAGCGTCTGAGAAGAAGCCTGCCCCCGGGTCTGCTGAGACGGATTTCATCCACGTGGACGACCACGACGTCAGCCACAGGCCTGCCAACCATTGAGCCGGGGCCGGTCAGAAGAGACCGCAGCGGCAGCATCAAACCAGTCCATGAAGCCATCACGAGCAGGTAAACCAGAGGAAACCAAGCAACAAGCACAGGGCTGACGTGGGAAACCAATTCCACAGTAATGGCGCTTTGCTGTTATAGAAACAGGTCATTGGAACTGCAGAGTGGGTGTAAACAGTGGATCTGTGTGATAAGAGGAAACACTGGACACGTTTTATTTGGGCGAGCATCCAGTGGAGAGTATCATTCTTCTCTAAGGGAGAGAGCGGTTAAGTTCACAAAACCTTTTATTAAGAATGTTCTGTCGTAACATTTTCCTGAGGTTACAGGTAGTGTTAGAACAGTGGCACTAAACCAGTTGGCCTAAAACTAAAGAATTCCCCCCTTAAAAACAGGTCATTTAAAAAGAAAACAGAGAGAAAAGACATTTTCCAGTGTCACCTGCTGTACATACCCAGGAGTGCAGGAGGACTTGTTCTTGCCATATTTGGTATTTTTTATTTTTCTTTGACAGTTTTAGTTAAATATTACATGTACCTCAAAGCCAAAACTTGAATGACCTTTTCACTCCATATATGGTAATGTTTTATCAGCATCACTTTCTCTTATGGAGTTGAAGCGTGGGATATTTTTTACCTTACTCCTGTACATTCAAGCCCTTAAGATATTCAGCCTGTCTATGTTACAAACTTTACAGCTATGGCTGTGTTGCATCACCTAGAATTTTAGGATTGAGACACAATATCATAGAGAGAGAGAGAGAGAGAGAGAGAGAGAGAGATTGATAGATAGATAGATAGATAGAATGTCTAAACCCTATCTATATCTATACAAAGTCTGCACACCCTTTCAAAATGTTCACCTTTTGTTGTTGTATTGCCTGGAATTAAAATGCTTTTTTTTTCATTTATCTGCACATGCTACCCCACAACTTCCAAGTGAAAAAAATATTCTAGAAATTTGTAGAAAATTAATTAAAAATAAAAACTGAAATAGCTTGGTTGGATAAGTGTCCACCCTCCTTGTAATAGCAATCCTAAATTAGCTCAGGTGTGACCAATCGCTTTTAAAATCACACACCAAGTTAAGTAGCCTCCACCTATGTTAAACTTTAGTGATTCACATGATTTCAGGATAAATTCAGCAGTTCCTGTAGGTTCTCTCTGCTGGATAGTGCATTTCAAAACAAAACATCAACCATGAGCATCAAGGCGCTTTCAAAAAAACTCCAGGACAAAGTTCTTGAAAGGCACAGATCAGGGGATGGGTATAAAAAAATATCAAAGGCTTGAATATCCCTTGGAGCACAGTCAAGATGATTATTAAGAAGTGGAAGGTGTATGGCACAACCAAGACCCTGCCTAGATCAGGCCGTCCCTCCAAACTGGATGACCGAGCAAGAAAGAGACGGATCAGAGAGGCTACTAAGAGGCCAGTGGCAACTTTGCAAGAGCTACAGGCTTTTATGGCCAAGACTGGTCAAAGTGTGCATGTGACAACAATATCCGAAGCACTCCACAAATCCATTAGAAGCCATTACTCAAGAAAGCCCACCTTGAATCCCGTTTGAAGTATGCAAAAAAAAGAAGCTTTGTGGTCTGACGAAACTAAAATGGAACTTTTTGGCCACAGCACATCACCCAAAGAACACCATCCCTACTGTGAAGCATGGTGGTGGCAGCATCATGTTATGGGGATGTTTCTCTTCGGCAGGGCCAGTCCTTTCATCCAGCCATGGTTTTATCAGGCTTCACTGCTGGACCAGCTGTATCTATTGTTTTTGGTACAGGCAGGTTTAGGTCACAGGCAATGATGCGGAGAGGGATCCCTGGGAGTTTGGTGCAATTCTTGCTCTTTATAAAGCTGCCCATTGTTCTACTGAACCAGTTATAAAGCAGCATGGTCATGGCTCCCATTTACACTTTTTAATCACCAGTATTAAGACATAAATAATAATCTTTATATAGCGCCTTTCATAGTGGACCACCATCACAAAGTGCTTTACAATATACAAGTCTAGGGTGTGTGAACTATGCATCATCTGCAGAGTCACTTTTAACAACGTCTCACCCAAAAGTTGGAGCACAAGGAGGTTAAGTGACTTGCTCAGGGTCGCTCAGTGAGTCATTGGCTGACCTGGGATTTGAACCAGGGACCTCCTGTTTCCTGTTTCTTTAACCACTGGACCACACAGCCTATTGGTTTCCAATAATATGATTAATCACACACCTACAGTTCAGCAGGTAAGCCAGTATTACCATAAGAAAAAGAAACAGAGGCTCACCTGGCCTGCTCTGCCTCTTGGTGTTCAGGTGATTGGCAGTGGGGGCAGCGTACGAGGCAGAGAGGGACCGGCTCTTGTTTATTGTCAGCATGATTGAGCTGTTCCAGGAGTCACTGTTAGCTGTGCTGCAAAACAAGAGCCAGAACAACCATTAGAGTCTGCCTTCTAGACCATGCTGCAAAACAAAAGCCAGAACAACCGTTAGAGTCTGCCTTCTAGACCATGCTGCAAAACAAGAGCCAGAACAACCATTAGAGTCTGCCTTCTAGACCATGCTGCAAAACAAGAGCCAGAACAACCATTAGAGTCTGCCTTCTAGACCATGCTGCAAAACAAGATCCAGAACAACCGTTAGAGTCTGCCTTCTAGACCATGCTGCAAAACAAGAGCCAGAACAACCATTAGAGTCTGCCTTCTAGACCGTGCTGCAAAACAAGAGCCAGAACAACCGTTAGAGTCTGCCTTCTAGACCATGCTGCAAAACAAGAGCCAGAACAACCATTAGAGTCTGCCTTCTAGACCATGCTGCAAAACAAGAGCCAGAACAACCGTATCGCACTTTACTCCATTCATTTTCCCTTCTATCAGTGGCACTTGTCAGGATAGGAGGGAAAATGAATTGAGTAAAGTACAGATAAGTCCTTGAGGAAAACCTGCTGCCCTCTGCAAGAAAGCTGAAACTGGGATGGAATGCACCTTTCAGCATGACAACGACCCAAAGCACACAGACAAAGCTACACTGGAGTGGCTAAGGAACAAAAAGGTAAATGTCCTTGAGTGGCCCAGTCAGAGCTCCGACCTAAATCCAATCGAAAATTTGTGGCATGACTTGAACATTGCTGTCCATCAACGCTCCCCAAGGAACTTAATAGAGCTTGAACAGTTTGGTAAAGAAGAATCTAGGTGTGCAAAGTTGGTAGAAATCTATCCCAACAGACTCACAGCTGTAATTGCTGTCAAAGGTGCTTCCACCAAGTATTAACTCAGGGGGTGGAGACTTATCCACTTTCAGTTTTGTATTTTTAAAATATATATTTTTTTCTCAATAAAAACTTTTTCCCCTTAACAGTGTGGAGTATGGTGTGTAGATAAGTGGAAAAAAATCCTCATTTAAATGCATGAAACTCTGAGGCATTGACACAACAAAATGTGAAGAAAGTTCACATTATATATCAACATAATTTAGATCTTTTATTTACCATCATGTAATCAAATAAACTACTAAATGATATTGCAAACATCTACTGGAAGCCATAATAGTAGTACAGTATTTCATGTTAGATTTCAGAAATATGTCACATTTTTCAAGTATATGGAAAACTACAAAGCAGTATGCAATTCAATATGTTAACATAACATTTTTCAGCAGGTTTGATTTTACATTATGAAGGAAAATTAATGCTATAGGGTGATGGAAAACTTTTGGCAATTTGAATCTCTTTTTTGACAAGGCTCTTGTTTTGCAGCACGGTCTAGAAGGCAGACTAATGGTTGTTCTGGCTCTTGTTTTGCAGCACGGTCTAGAAGGCAGACTCTAATGGTTGTTCTGGCTCTTGTTTTGCAGCACGGTCTAGAAGGCAGACTCTAATGGTTGTTCTGGCTCTTGTTTTGCAGCACGGTCTAGAAGGCAGACTCTAATGGTTGTTCTGGCTCTTGTTTTGCAGCACGGTCTAGAAGGCAGACTCTAATGGTTGTTCTGGCTCTTGTTTTGCAGCACGGTCTAGAAGGCAGACTCTAATGGTTGTTCTGGCTCTTGTTTTGCAGCACGGTCTAGAAGGCAGACTCTAATGGTTGTTCTGGCTCTTGTTTTGCAGCACGGTCTAGAAGGCAGACTCTAATGGTTGTTCTGGCTCTTGTTTTGCAGCACGGTCTAGAAGGCAGACTCTAATGGTTGTTCTGGCTCTTGTTTTGCAGCATGGTCTAGAAGGCAGACTCTAACGGTTGTTCTAGCTCTTGTTTTGCAGCATGGTCTACAAGGCAGACTCTAACGGTTGTTCTGGCTCTTGTTTTGCAGCACAGTCTAGAAGGCAGACTCTAATGGTTGTTCTGGCTCTTGTTTTGTAGCATGGTCTAGAAGGCAGACTCTAATGGTTGTTCTGGCTCTTGTTTTGCAGCACGGTCTAGAAGGCAGACTCTAATGGTTGTTCTGGCTCTTGTTTTGCAGCACGGTCTAGAAGGCAGACTCTAATGGTTGTTCTGGCTCTTGTTTTGCAGCATGGTCTAGAAGGCAGACTCTAACGGTTGTTCTGGCTCTTGTTTTGCAGCACGGTCTAGAAGGCAGACTCTAATGGTTGTTCTGGCTCTTGTTTTGCAGCATGGTCTAGAAGGCAGACTCTAATGGTTGTTCTGGCTCTTGTTTTGCAGCATGGTCTAGAAGGCAGACTCTAATGGTTGTTCTGGCTCTTGTTTTGCAGCACAGCTAACAGTGACTCCTGGAACAGCTCAGTCATGCTGACAATAAACAAGAGCCGGTCCCTCTCTGCCTCGTACGCTGCCCCCACTGCCAATCACCTGAACACCAAGAGGCAGAGCAGGCCAGGTGAGCCTCTGTTTCTTTTCCTTATGGTAATACTGGCTTACCTGCTGAACTGTAGGTGTGTGATTAATCATATTATTGGAAACCAATAGGCTGTGTGGTCCAGTGGTTAAAGAAACAGGCTTATAACCAGGAGGTCCCTGGTTCAAATCCCAGGTCAGCCAATGACTCACTGAGCGACCCTGAGTAACCTCCTTGTGCTCCGACTTTCGGGTGAGACGTTGTTAAAAGTGACTCTGCAGATGATGCATAGTTCACACACCCTAGACTTGTATATTGTAAAGCACTTTGTGATGGTGGTCCACTATGAAAGGTGCTATATAAAGATTATTATTTATGTCTTAATACTGGTGATTAAAAAGTGTAAATGGGAGCCATGACCATGCTGCTTTATAACTGGTTCAGTAGAACAATGGGCAGCTTTATAAAGAGCAAGAATTGCACCAAACTCCCAGGGATCCCTCTCCGCATCATTGCCTGTGACCTAAACCTGCCTGTACCAAAAACAATAGATACAGCTGCTCCAGCAGTGAAGCCTGATAAAACCATGGCTGGATGAAAGAACCCCAAACATCAGGCAAGATCTGAACTAAAAGGCAGCAAATCTCAACGAAAGGCAAATCTCGGCTCAAAGGCAAACAAAAACACATTAAAGGGGGATACAGGGAATATTGGCCACAATATTTATTTTGTTTTATTTTGTGATCTGAAAGACACTGCCCTCAGCTGAGTGTAATTTTACATAGGTTCTGTATGACAGCGTGTTTACTCCTTAAAATATAGTGTAGTCTGCCTTGGAATCATCTGTCTTCACTTCACTGGGCAATGGCACTGAACAAAATCAACCCAGAAAAGTAGGTCAGGTATATTGTCACCTTTAGTGCAGCGTGGGTGAGGGTTAATGAAGCAGGAAGGCATAGTTGAGTTGCGCAGTGGGGCGTGGCACCCTGCTGAACACAGAAATGAACTAAACTCAAAGTGATGCATTGCATGGGCTCTCCAAGGGGGAAATGTAACAGACTCAACTGTGACCTCCTGCAAGGAAACACACAGATCAATCAGAGCAGCCTCTAAGCTCAAGCTGCAAGTCCGCTTCAGTCCAACAGTACTGTGTAGTCCATGCATTGGGGAGGCAAACACATACGCTAAATTGTTTTACACCTCACAGAATATTCCCATCATGCCCAGTGCAAACGTACAGCTATGTACTTCATAGATATTCAATAGCTCCTCAAAATAAGCTACAGTATAAGGAACAATGGTTTAGTGAATCGATCGCTTTTACTTTAATTAAGGTCAGAAAGTGTAATGTACTGCTAAGTAAACTGGTAACACTTAAGAATAATGGCCGCAAATTCATAATGAATTCCGGCTGAATACCACAGAAATAAGACCTGAATATCTACTACACTACTTCTGAGTTATGAAGTAATTCATTTTGAATTCAGACCAATTAATCAATGTAAATGTAATTACCTGTATTCATTCTGTTTCTTTGTAACAAATAATGCTGATCACAAGAATTTACAGCCATTTTTTTAAAGTGTTACCAGTAAACTTTTTATTTCAAAATAAAAAAAGCACGTGTTTACTTTATTTGGGTTTAATAAAACAGTTATTGAATAAATATTTGTTAACACAGATTGTATTGAATTCTGACAGTAGGTGGTAACATGTATTGTGCTAGCAATAGGAAAGTAATAAAACAAGCAGGTCCAGAAAATGTTGCATGAAAGCCAGTGTTCCATGGGATGATTTGAAAGTATGTGACATTAAATTACTAGCACTACTGGAGTAAAGTTTGTGAGGAATGGTGTCCTGTGAGCTGTTGGTGCGAGACTGTCTTTAACATGTGATGCTATTGCTTTTTCTAGAAGTGTATCAAATACATGTCTCCTTTGTGGTTTTGTTAAGATTTATATGAGGGTATTGGTGCCACCTTGTGTCCAGATCCTCAAATTACACTACATTTCCAAAACCCAGAAAAACTATTATAAACTTCACAAAAAAAGTTATGTAATTATTTAAGATTGGCTAACCCTATTCTTGACTACTACTATTACTACAACTACTACTACTACTACTACTACTACTACTACTACTACTACTACTAATAATAATAATAATAATAATAATAATAATAATAATAATAATAATAAGCAAATCTATGTTGACAAAACCAAGCTGTTCTG
Source organism: Polyodon spathula (assembly GCF_017654505.1). NCBI lineage: Eukaryota > Metazoa > Chordata > Actinopteri > Acipenseriformes > Polyodontidae > Polyodon > Polyodon spathula. The sequence continues at coordinate 2,935,603 of NC_054540.1, forward strand.
TTGGATATGTGTAGCCCGATATCAACAAATAGAAAAGTAATTTTGTTTTCTGCACATCTTTACTTTCTTTTGTCCTTCTTAGTTTTTCTTTTAACGTGCTTATGACGAGGGTGTTCTTTTGCTAGGTTGTCCGACTTCCAACATCTCACCTCTCACCTCCCCGTGCCATTCACCCATCCAGGGGACCCCGGCCAGTAGCCCCACCAGCAAACACTCCTCCGTTGAGTTCCCAGACACAGCGGACCCTGCACTGATCACCCAGCACAAAGCCTTACCCTCCACTCAGAGCTCCTCGGACCCCCTGGGGCCGCACAGGGACCCCTCGGCACTCTGCCCTAGGTAAGACTGTGGGGTGAACTTGTAGCCATGTTTCTTTGTTTTTTTTTTATTCTTTTCCTTGTCATTCTCCATAACTATCCAACACTACATATCTATCTGAAATGCTCCATCCATATCACCCTGGCCGCCAGCTGCGATGGACACATTCAGGACGGCTGGTTCCACCAGTGTCTAGGTACGTCATGCTAAGGGGTGGCAGTTTTTCCCACCATGCTCCGGCTCTCTGGAATGCTTTGCCAGGGATCATGGGAAATGATCAAATAACTGCACACAGGATTGGAGTGCAGCTGTAGGGAAGCAATCACTCACAGCAGGGGGCAGCTGCAATGAGTTCACCTTCCCCCTGCCAGTGGAAGTTTAATTACACAGCCAGGTGGTCCAGTCGTATTGAAACTGAAGATTTGTCTTTGTGAAGGGCGCATGAATCAAGCCAAGTACAAGGTTGTCCTGGAAGAAAACTTGCTTCCTTCTGCTCTGACAATGTTCCCCAACTCTGAGGATTGGTTTTTCCAGCAGGACAATGCTCCATGCCACACAGCCAGGTCAATCAAGGTGTGGATGGAGGACCACCAGATCAAGACCCTGTCATGGCCAGCCCAATCTCCAGACCTGAACCCCATTGAAACCCTCTGGAATTTGATCAAGAGGAAGATGGATGGTTACAAGCCATCAAACAAAGCCGAGCTGCTTGAATTTTTGCGCCAGGAGTGGCATAAAGTCACCTAACATCAATGTGAAAGACTGGTGGAGAGCATGCCAAGATGCATGAAAGCTGTGCTTGAAAATCAGGGTTATTCCACCAAATATTGGTTTCTGAACTCTTCCTAAGTTAAAACATTAGTATTGTGTTGTTTAAAAATGAATATGAACTTATTTTCTTTGCATTATTCGAGGTCTGACAACACTGCATCTTTTTTGTTATTTTGACCAGTTGTCATTTTCTGCAAATAAATGCTCTAAATGACAATATTTTTATTTGGAATTTGGTAGAAATGTTGTCAGTAGTTTATAGAATAAAACAAAAATGTTCATTTTACCCAAACACATACCTATAAATAGTAAAACCAGAGAAACTGATAATTTTACAGTGGTCTCTTAATTTTTTCCAGAGCTGTATATATATATATATATATATATATATATATATATATATATATATATATATATATATAGTACTGTGCAAAAGTTTTAGGCAGGTGTGAAAAAATGCTGTAAAGTAAGAATGCTTTCAAAAATAGACATGTTAATAGATTATATTTATCAATTAACTAAATGCAAAGTGAGTGAACAGAAGAACAATCTAAGTCAAATCCATATTTGATGTGACCACTCTTTGCCTTCAAAACAGCATCAATTCTTCTAGGTACACTTGCACAAAGTCAGGGATTTTGTAGACATATAGTCAGGTGTATGATTAAACAATTATACCAAACAGGTGCTAAAGATCATCAATTCAATATGTAGGTTGAAACACAATCATTAACTGAAACTGAAACAGAAACAGCTGTGTAGGAGGAATAAAACTAGGTGAGGAACAGCCAAACTCAGCTAACAAGGTGAGGTTGCTGAAGACAGTTTACTGTCAAAAGTCATACACCATGGCAAGACTGAGCACAGCAACAAGACACAAGGTAATTATACTGCATCAGCAAGGTCTCTCCTAGGCAGAAACTTCGAGGCAGACAGGGGTTTCCAGATGTGCTGTCCAAGCTCTTTTGAAGAAGCACAAAGAAACGAGCAATGTTGAGGACTATAGACCACTTACTGCAGCAGATGGAACACACATCATGCTTACTTTCCTTCGCAATCAGAAGATGTCCAGCAATGCCATCAGTTCAGAATTGGCAGAAAACAGTGGGACCCTGGTACACCCATCTACTGTCCAGAAAAGTCTGGTCAGAAGTGGTCTTCATGGAAGACTTGCGGTCAAAAAGCCATACCTCTGACGTGGAAGCAAGGCCAAGCACTCAACTATGCATGAAAACACAGGAAGGCCAAGCGACTCAACTATGCACGAAAACACAGGAACTGGTGTGCAGAAAAATCGCAGCAGGTGCTCTGGACTGATGAGTCAAAATTTGAAATATTTGGCTGTAGCAGAAGGCAGTTTGTTCGCTGAAGGGCTGGAGAGCGGTACACGAATGAGTGTCTGCAGGCAACAGTGAAGCATGGTGGAGGTTCCTTCCAAGTTTGGGGCTGCATTTCTGCAAATGGAGTTGGGATTTGGTCAGAGTTAATGGTCTCCTCATTGCTGAGAAGTACAGACAGATACTTATCCATCATGCAATACCATCAGGGAGGCATCTGATTGGCCCCAAATTTATTCTGCAGCATGACAACGACCCCAAACATACAGCGAAAGTCATTAAGAACTATCTTCAGCGTAAAGAAGAACAAGGAGTCCTGGAAGTGATGGTATGGCCCACACAGAGCCCTGATCTCAACATCATCGAGTCTGTCTGGGATTACATGAAGAGAGAAAAGCAACTGAGGCTGTTTTGAAGGCAAAGGGTGGTCACACCAAATATTGATTTGATGTTGATTTTTCTTCTGCTCGCTCACGCATTTTGTTAATTGATAAATATAAACTACTAACGTCTATTTTTGAAAGCATTCTTACTTTACAGCGTTATTTCACACCTGCCTAAAACTTTTGCACAGTACTGTATTTATATCTATATCTATATCTATATCTATATATATATATATATATATATATATATATATATATATATATATATATATATCTACATATAAAATGTCATTTTTGTATCTTGTAGCTATCTTTCTGTCCACAGAGTCCGGCATAAAACAGTTGTCTGATGACATGGAATTGATTACAACAAAGCAATCATTCTATTCCATTCCTAAACTGGGTGTAATAAGGCAGGGCAGTGCTATGTGTGGGAGAGCTGCCTGGCTTCCCTGCTCAGTCCTCTTTCCATTGCACACTCTGGAATAATCGACCTGACATCCCTGAGATATGCAGTGGTTCTAAAGCCTTTGTGATGATTGTTTTCATCTATTATTAATTAAAGGAAGCTGTTAGTTGCAAAGGGACTCAATTCTGAACTTCTGCAGACTTTTCAAAAATAGAAATCTTTTTTTTTTTTTGCTCTCCTCAAGTTTTCAACTTGGGGCTCAGACTGGGCTAGAGGACTCAGAGAGAGCTGCTTTGTATATTGCATCTGGGGAAAGCTGTTTTTTCTTTTGTGTAAATAAGGCAAAACCATTTTTTTAAAATCTTTCAATTTTATAATTTGCAGGCTTTCTAAGGTTGATTCCCTTCTAAAAGTTTGCCATAGTAGAATTATGTGCATTAATGCATAGTGAAAGCATGGTGAAGCATAGGTAAGCATTGTAAAGAAAAAAACAGGTATGGTAAATCATATTGATAAACTTGGAAAACCAGGGTAAACTAGGGTACTTTAGACACATTTCTGACATTTTCTTCTGGTTTGAACTCAAAGCATCCTGCTTGCTTGAAGTTATGTAATTGAAACCAGAGTGGTACTAACTACGGCTTTTCTATTAAAAAAAAAAAAAAAAAAAAAGATTACAAAATGAAGTGCCAAAGCCTTTGCTAAAGATACTTCTTTATATCCCTTCCTAGCTGTGGAAGATTATTCAACAAAACAAATCGCAGTGAAGGCAGTCTGGACAGAGCGGACACACCCACACATTCAATAAACAGGACAGGTAATGAGTACCCTCTTACTGGTGCAGATAATTATCCTTTTGTCATTCTATAGTAAGCAAAACACAATCATTATTTGCATATGCCAGAGAAATGAAAATGCTACTATTGACTATGGCTGGTTACTCAATTAATGTTCTCGTCTATTGGTTCTTTGCTTGTTTTTTATTCTTTAATTTGGGATATGCACATTTTCCCATGCAAGGGTAGGGAAGAAAACCCCTTGCAGATTCCTGGTACCTGATCGCTTTGTGTGTTATAGTTGACTATCCCTGCATTGTGTACAGTGGCTGCAATCAGACTGGGGGACCATGAGCAAAGGCATCAGGATGCAACAGATTGTCTATAGCATTGTATTTGAAATATTTGCCTGCATTAACACCAAAAAAATAAATAAATAACCATACATTAGGGTAGCTGTACTAAAGTGTTGTGCCTGTCGAAATCATCACAAACCAGTTTCAAATGAGTCGGAAGTTTAGGGTGAAATGTACTTTTTAGGGAATGCTTTGCAGCAGCAGTTTTTCTTTGCGGGTCAACCTTAAATGGATATGTAATTATGGGCGTTCCTGCATAAATTTGCAAAAAACAGGCGGAGAGTGCAAATGAGGGTTCTCAAATATTATAATGAGATGTACTAAAGCTGTAAGAGAAAGGGTATTTCGTACCTGCATTCCCCTCTTCGATGTAAATGAAGACCAAATTAAGCACAAGTACAGCTTTGGCATTCACATAATTCTTGAGCTGCTGTCTGGTTTAAAAGATGTCTTGGAGCCTGTCCCCCCCAGAGAAACCATGCTGTCTCTGCAGTTGTCAAACTGCTGTCCACCCTGCATTATCTTGCCTCTGGGTCCTTTCAGGAGACTGTGGTAGCTGTACTACTGTACTATATACTGCACTGGCCCACTTTACCTGTTTATATTTTTGCATAATGTAATGTGTAGCCTACCCAAAAAACATTAATGTTATTTCAGCGCAATGATTTATACATTCAAAATACATTAAGCACTATAGATGTATGCATGTGATTTATTGTATTTTTTAAAACCCAACACCTCCTTATGTCAGACAAAGGGGCTACTGTGTGATTATGAAAAGCTTTTTGATAGAAACACATTTTATATTTGGGGGGGTGAAGGTGGGAGCCCCACGAAAGATTCAAATGGGAATAAACTTACTTTTTTTATTATTTACTCTAAAAAAATGTCGCATGACTCTTCCAATGCTAGAGATCTTGCTAAGATGACGCAACAGGTATTTTAATTAGTATATTGCCTCTCTCTTCATGAACATATTTTCTCTTAGTACATACAACAAAATGTATACTTTGCGAATTGTCGCAACAAAAATGCAAATTGTGTTATATTTGTGCTGCAACTGGCCCATCTTAGTAAATCTACCCCTTAGTTGTTTGAAAACAAAATTGTTCAAATGATGAATTAGAGTAAATAGCTTTGAGAATTTAGCCCAAGATGGTAAAATTTCAGATAGATCTTTAAGCTATCTAATGTTTCAGCATCTTTATTCTGCCGGTTATAGTATTGCAGATCACCCTCTATGATGGTCATTCTTTTTCCTTCTGGGTTTTCTGAAGCAGCACTGTAAAACATGCAGTCCTCTTCATGTGCTGATCATCATCCTGTAGTAAGTCCATTCTTGTTTTGCAATGGACAGAGGACCCTGCTCAAGCGACGTCAGACTACGACAGCACCCACGAAACCAACAACAGCGACAGCAGCGACATCGCCCAGAACGAGGACCAACCCGAATGTTCCAAAGAGTCCAGGGAAGGGTCTGTCTGCAGATCATACAGACCAGACACCCTCATCTTGCACCCCTTGATGCCACCCGAGGTATATAACAGACCAGACACCCAAATCTTAATGCCACCCGAGGTATATAACAGACCAGACACCCAAATCTTAGTGCCACTCGTGGTATATCACAGACCAGACACCCTCATCTTAACTGTGGTATATCACAGACCAGACACCCATCATTCTCAGACCCACAGCAACACATGTATATATTTTATGAGGAGTGGAAACTCTCTACCATTCGCTTTCAATGGTATTCCAGATCCTGTTATTCTGCCATAAAACAATAGGGCTCAGTTTGGAAACATCACATGGCATAAAGAGTCCATTGACAGCCTGTAGGTTTGTGAATTCAAGTAAACATGCTAAAAATACCCACATCTTTGTTATCATGATGACACTGTGACTTTAAAAGTACAGTCAATGCTCAACATTTAGCGCAGTTTCAAAGTGGTTGTGTAAATTTGATCCTTAGGCTGTTTGCAAAGTGAAGACCCCAGAGGTACAAGGGTTCATAAAGTGAGTACCATTCCAACAAACCAGCAGCCATCCACTGGCATGCTCTGCGATGTGAAGCACTGCATAGTGAGAGTTAATGAGATGGTATGTGCCCTGTCTGTCTGCTGCAGGCCAAGTCCATTTTAGCTGCAGAGCCCTTGTTGATGGAACTCCTCCACCCCATAATGGAGCAGCTGAACAACTGGAACTTCCCCATCTTCGACCTGGTGGAGAGGACCGGGGGAAAGTGTGGCTGCATCCTGAGCCAGGTGGGTCCTCAGCCTTGCTGCACACAGAGTAGTGGAGCTGTGCCCACTTTGCATTAGTGAGACAGAGGTGAGGGGCGTGTGACACTGCACTGCCCAATGAGCAACACGGCTGGAGAGGACAGAGACGAGGCTGCTGCTGAGAGTCTAGTGACACATCAGCGGTTACAAAAAAGCTCAAGTCATGCTTTATTCAAGAAGGTTGTTATTGTTTTTACAGGTTTGGGTATTGAGATGTCTTTAAAACCCTAAAAATAGTTGGCAGAGTTACCTCTAGCCAGTAGTTTAAGTGCAGAAACCCTATTGACTGTAAACCCGCTTGATGTTTACACTTTATAACCCGCTTGATGTCTACACTGTGATCCTTTTAAAGGATTTTCTATACCTGCTGGCTGGCCAATAGGAGGACAATAAATATCTGCTCCAAATCCCTACCCAGAGCTGGTCATCAGAACACCAGTAGTTGCTGGAATTCTGAAATGATATATATTGTGTTTGAAGGGCCCTCATAAAAGCACCTGCAGTATACCATGGGTTATGCTGTTCATCATTGTGATTTATATAGCTTTGCTGGTCTGACTTCTTTATCTTGGTGAAGATTGAAACACTGCTACATACTGTCATTGTTTATAAGCCAATCCTTGGCAAAACCTCAAATTATTACTTACCTCTGGTAGGACTTATAATCTCAGACTGTGCTCAGTTTTCTCAGTTCCTAAACTTTGTACAGAATTTGGAAAAAAGGCATTCAGTTTTCTAGTTCTATGGGCTTGGAATAAACTTCAGGAAGAGCTGAAAATGACTGTCTTGATGACTTTAAAGGCATCCATCTGTGCAGACGAGACATGGCTTTGTTTTGGTCGGTGCTCCTAAAGTGTTTGTAATTTGATTAACTTGTTTGTGTTGGCTGTGTTCATTGTAAACTGTGTGTATTTTGTATTATATGCCACCTTCTTAACCAGGTCTCCCTTGAAAGGGGATTCTAATCTCTAAAACCGGACTTTCTTGGATAAATGCAAAAAAAAAAAAAAAAAAAAAAAAAAAAAAAATACATAAATGAATAAATAAAAATAAACAGTACCAAAAGCTTGGTAAAACATGGTTAAAAATAAACTAAAAAAACGTGTGTAAATGTGTGGCAAAAGAAGGACTTCTAGTAATTACACATCTTTAAAAAGATTTAAAAAAAAAAAACAGCTCAGGGGGATTTACAACATGGTGATTATAAGACCCTGAAACCCCTTGAACACTTGCCTCTCTTACCAGCCCCTGCCTCTCTGTGTAGCAGGTACCCCCTGCACTGTGACAGCACTGAGCGTGTGATAGAGTGGGGGCTCCTGAAGCTGCCTCTCTTACCAGCCCCTGCCTCTCTGTGTAGCAGGTACCCCCCTGCACTGTGACAGCACTGAGCGTGTGATAGAGTGGGGGCTCCTGAAGCTGCCTCTCTTACCAGCCCCTGCCTCTCTGTGTAGCAGGTACCCCCCTGCACTGTGACAGCACTGAGCGTGTGATAGAGTGGGGGCTCCTGAAGCTGCCTCTCTTACCAGCCCCTGCCTCTCTGTGTAGCAGGTACCCCCCTGCACTGTGACAGCACTGAGCGTGTGATAGAGTGGGGGCTCCCGAAGCTGCCTCTCTTACCAGCCCCTCCCTCTCTGTGTAGCAGGTACCCCCCTGCACTGTGACAGCACTGAGCGTGTGATAGAGTGGGGGCTCCTGAAGCTGCCTCTCTTACCAGCCCCTGCCTCTCTGTGTTGCAGGTATCCTACAAGCTCTTTGAAGACACAGGGCTTTTCGAAACATTTAAGATCCCGGTCAGAGAGTTCATGAATTACTTTCACGCGCTGGAGAATGGATACAGAGATATACCTTGTGAGTAACCCCTACTGTTTATACAGCACTGTCTTCCAGAGACGCTTCAACAGTAATGGTCTTTTTTTCCATTTCCGTTACTGTAGTGTGATCCCTCATTCCCATCCCCGATCTCTGCCCAACACGCTTCTTCAGGAGGTACAAATGGAATTCACCTGGCGAGCCCAGATGTCATTGAATGGCTTTCCAGTCTCAACATACAACTAAAAACCTGGGCCATTGCTTTTCAAATGCCATACGAAAGAGAGACTGTTTGAAAGTGTTTGCGATTATTTTGAGGATTCTGGGTTCTTTTGCTCCCATGTTGAGTTATTATCACTCTGAATCTGCCTACATGTTTACTTACACATAATTACAATGTTATTGTGTATAGTTACAATGCATGTAATGTGTAAATCTTTTTGCATGATATATGTAAGTACACAATTGTATCAGAAAAGGGTTAGGGTTAGGTTTTTATATCTTTCACCACTACAGGGAACCAGAAGGCTGCCACAGCATGTTACATTCTCAGAGGCTATGTTGTAGTGCCATCCTTTCCAATCAATCTATTTATGTATTTACATATACATATATATTACATATATTTTTTGCTATGAACAGATCACAACAGAATCCATGCCACCGATGTTCTGCACGCAGTCTGGTACCTCACAACCCAGCAGATTCCTGGACTCCCCAGTGCACTCAATGACCACGGCTCCGCCAGCGATTCAGGTAGCGGCGATTCACCCACTCTAGTTGCTGACTGTAACAGAAAGGTCTGTGCAGAGTCCCATACAGGATTATCCGAGGTCAGCTAATTTAGTAACTGTTAAATGTCAGCACCCTGGACAGTGTCAATGATGCCTGTTGATCATCTAGAGCTCTGTGGGGTGTTTGTGAAGATCTGTCACCCAGAGCCCTGTGGGGTGTTTGTGAAGATCTGTCACCCAGAGCCCTGTGGGGTGTTTGTGAAGATCTGTCACCCAGAGCTCTGTGGGGTCTTTGTGAAGATCTGTCACCCAGAGCTCTGTGGGGTGCTTGTGAAGATCTGTCACCCGAGCTCTGTGGGGTGTTTGTGAAGATCTGTCACCCAGAGCCATGTGGGGTGTTTGTGAAGATCTGTCACCCAGAGCTCTGTGGGGTGCTTGTGAAGATCTGTCACCCAGAGCTCTGTGGGGTGCTTGTGAAGATCTGTCACCCAGAGCTTTGTGGGGTGTTTGTGAAGATCTGTCACCAGAGCTCTGTGGGGTCTTTGTGAAGATCTGTCACCCAGAGCTTTGTGGGGTGTTTGTGAAGGTCTGTCACCCAGAGCTCTGTGGGGTACTTGTGAAGATCAGTCACCCAAAGTTTTTTTTCGGTAGAGAAAACGCTTTCCGTTAACAATATTAAAGATGAACTAAAAATAATAAAACTAAGAAAACCATTTAAATGACAAAGAGAGGAACTGATACCTGTTTTCTTGATTATTGTATTGTTTTTTAAAGAGTGATTAGCTTCAAATGATTTACAGTGGGTTGCGAAAGTATTGACCCCCCTTGGAATTTTTCCTATTTTGTTGCCTTACAACCTGGAATTAAAATGGATTTGTATTTGGATTTCATGTAATGGACATACACAAAATAGTCCAAATTGGTGAAGTGAAATGAAAAAAATAACTTGTTTCAAAAAATTCTAAAAAATAAATAACGGAAAAGTGGTGCGTGCATATGTATTCACCCCCTTTGCTATTAAGCCTCTAAATAAGATCTGGTGCAACCAGTTACCTTCAGAAGTCACATAATTAGTTAGATAAAGTCCACCTGTGTGCAATCTAAGTGTCACATGATCTGTCACATGATCTCAGTATATATACACCTGTTCTGAAAGGCCCCAGAGTCTGCAACACCACTAAGCAAGGGGCACCACCAAGCAAGCGGCACCATGAAGACCAAGGAGCTCTCCAAACAGGTCAGGGACAAAGTTGTGGAGAAGTACAGATCAGGGTTGGGTTATAAAAAAAAATCCAATACTTTGAACATCCCACGGAGCACCATTAAAGTCATTATTAAAAAATATGAAGAGTATGGCACCACAACAAACCTGGCAAGAGAGGGCCGCCCACCAAAACTCACGGACCACGCAAGGAGGGCATTAATCAGAGAGGCAACAAAGAGACCAAAGATAACCCTGAAGGAGCTGTAAAGCTCCACAGCGGAGATTGGAGTATCTGTCCATAGGACCACTTTAAGCCGTACACTCCACAGAGCTGGGCTTTACGGAAGAGTGGCCAGAAAAAAAGCCATTGCTTAAAGAAAAAAATAAGCAAACACATTTGGTGTTCGCCAAAAGGCATGTGGGAGACTCCCCAAACATATGGAAGAAGGTACTCTGGTCAGATGAGACTAAAATTGAGCTTTTTGGCCATCAAGGAAAACGCTATGTCTGGCGCAAACCCAACACCTCTCATCACCCCGAGAACACCATCCCCACAGTGAAGCATGGTGGTGGCAGCATCATGCTGTGGGGATGTTTTTCATCGGCAGGGACTGGGAAACTGGTCAGAATTGAATGAATGATGGATGGCGCTGAATACAGGGAAATTCTTGAGGGAAACCTGTTTCAGTCTTCCAGAGATTTGAGACTGGGACGGAGGTTCACCTTCCAGCAGGACAATGACCCTAAGCATACTGCTAAAGCAACACTCGAGTGGTTTAAGGGGAAACATTTAAATGTCTTGGAATGGCCTAGTCAAAGCCCAGACCTCAATCCAATTGCGAATCTGTGGTATGACTTAAAGATTGCTGTACACCAGCGGAACCCATCCAACTTGAAGGAGCTGGAGCAGTTTTGCCTTGAAGAATGGGCAAAAATCCCAGTGGCTAGATGTGCCAAGCTTATAGATACATACCCCAAGAGACTTGCAGCTGTAATTGCTGCAAAAGGTGGCTCTACAAAGTATTGACTTTGGGGGGGTGAATACTTATGCACGCTCAAGTTTTCTGTTTTTTTGTCTTATTTCTTGTTTGTTTCACAATAAAAAATATTTTGCATCTTCAAAGTGGTAGGCATGCTGTGTAAATCAAATGATACAAACCCCCAAAAAATCAATTTTAATTCCAGGTTGTAAGGCAACAAAATAGGAAAAATGCCAAGGGGGGTCAATACTTTCTCAAGCCACTGTATATATATTTTAGTTTTTAGTTTTACTGTTCCCTTACATTCTCAGTGGTTCTTCTTCCAATATGGTACTCAAATTATTATTATTATTATTATTATTATTATTATTATTATTATTATTATTATTATTATTATTATTATTATTTTTGGGGGTTAGGGTCCTTTGAGTTCAGAAGCTGCTCCAGTTACTTACCGTCCACATATGTAATGTGGGTTAGATCTTATATTAGTACAGCAGCTTATTGCCAAAAATCAGTAAATGAAAGGAAACCTGGTGCAAAGCTGTAGGTTACTGGATGGCATCGGTACTTATTTCTAAAAGGCATTTTGGCTGATCAAGTCTACGTTACATTATCAATGGAAGGCAATTGAAGAGCAGCTCCTCAACTTGGTGAAAGCACCTCGACACAAGCTTGTGGGTGTTTGCAAAAGGAACCACTCGAAAATAATATGGTAAGGGACAGAAATAAACAAATCAATCAATCTGAAGCTGTTTGCTCTTCAATATTATTTTTCATTTGAATTGATGTATTTATTCTTATGTTTATTGGCCAGTGTATCTTATCCTTTATAACGATCATTTCGTTAGTTGTCCATTGATTGATTTCACGAGCACACGTGTTTCCATTGCTGACCGGCTCTCTCCATGTTTCTTGTGTTGTCGGTTTGTTTCACACAGACTCGGACAGTGGTATCACTCACGGTCATATGGGATATGTTGTATCAAAAACGTACAACGCTACAGAAGACCATTACGGCTGCCTGTCTGCTAACATCCCTGCCCTGGAGCTGATGGCGCTGTACGTTGCTGCAGCCATGCATGATTACGATCACCCAGGAAGAACCAACGCCTTTCTGGTGGCCACCAGCGCCCCTCAGGTAAGCAGGGTTCAAACAGGAAAAACAGGGATTTCAAATTCCTAGCAGACGCTACCCTTATACAAGCTGACCACAGACATGGTGCAGCTTTCCCATGCTTGCAGTATGGGTTCACCATAGCTTACCATGGTGTGCCATGTTTTAGCAGACCTCTCTGGTCTTTACAGTGCTTCCCTATACTTTACCATGCTTTCACTAAGCTTTTTTACACTTTGCTATGCTTTTATTATGGGAAACTTGTATAAGGGTTCAGAGCAGTCTGTGTTCACTTATCATTGTATCTTTGCCATGATTGTATCCTTGTGTACACTGACTTACAGTAAGCACTAATATTATCAGCTATAGTTGGGCACAAACATAGAACCAATGTACATGCTGCCAGTTGAAGAGCATACAGATAACAAAGCAAACAAAGACAGTGAAAGACCCTTGCTGTCAAGCCCTGCTGAAATGTATTACCCAACCCTGTGCATGTAATCTCGCAGAGTGGGGCGTCTAGTGATCAAATTCAAAACATCAGAAGTACCATTTTGACCTCCCCTTGACAGGCCCCTGGTTAGCAGGGTTGTCCAAATACTTTCCAGCACACTGCCAGCAAAGGACCGAACCTCTACAGAACAAGTCAGTCCGCACATAGATTACTAAACCAGAACAATGAAAAGATACCTGAGCTCAGCTTCACTTTGCAGTTCTCTCGCCCAAGAGTGACGCATTAACTATGTGGGGTTTACAGCCCTGAAAGAGTGTTCAAGGGCCACACAAGAGGTACTAGAGGTAGTGTCTCTGAAAATGCAGGCAAATACTAAGTTTAGACTGGAACAGCAGCTCATTGGGACCCTGAGTGGCTCCCCTGGGGATCGGAGGACGGTCACTGACCTTTAGTTCTCTTGAGCTGTCGTGAGGAATTTGTGTGTTGAGGGAATGTGACTGGACATTAGGAAAAGAAAATGGGGGGGGGGGATAATTAGGCTGAAATTTGTGCACACGCCCTGCAATAACCTTTCTGTTTCGGGCAGGCTGTGTTGTACAACGACCGGTCAGTGCTGGAGAACCACCACGCTGCGTCCGGCTGGAATCTGTTCATGTCTCGGCCGGAGTACAACTTCCTTGTCAACCTGGACCACGCGGAGTTCAAGCGCTTCCGCTTCCTCGTCATAGAGGCCATCCTGGCCACTGATCTCAAGAAACACTTTGATTTTCTGTCCGCTTTCAATTCCAAGGTAACTGGGTTTGAGCTGCTCGGACTGCCTGTGTTGTCCTAGTGTAGAATCATTAACTGTGCTCACAGGGTAAGCGTGCATAAGCAGCCTTGGGCTTGACAAACGACTGCCTCTGTGTATCTTGTATTGTGTGTCGGACCATGATAAAAGAAGATACGTTGAATTAAATAACTTATTTGGCAATGTTGACGTGATTGAACTCCCATTCAAAAAAAAAAAAAAGAAAACTTTAATAATTATCATCTCACCATGATGTTAAATAAAAGATCTAAATTATTATTATTATTATTATTATTATTATTATTATTATTATTATTATTATTATTATTATTATTATTATTATGTCTTAAACCTTAAATCCTAGGTGATTCAAAACTTTTGGTCATAGCTGTATACTTTAGACAGGGACAAATCAATAACACTACAAAACCACAAATAGACACTCAGCAATTCATTTGGAAGCCTGTAAGTAGTCATGGGCAGATCAAGAATAACAGTTAACCTGCTAATACATTGGTCAATGCACCCTGTACCTTAAACTCTGCCGTGTCACTTAGGATTGCAAGTTTTTATAAGCAAGGTGTAGTGCTAACACTAACCCTAACCCTGACTTTACACTGCGCACTGCCGTGTCACTTAGGATTGCAAGTCTTTATAAGGAAATGTCTTATTTGAACTTTGAGGACTTGTGTTTCTGTCTCTAAAATGAGAAGTCTTTACAATCTTAAAAGGACTTGGCAAAATGAGCGCTAGCCAATACTTTAGACCCAGCACAGAAACCAGGACTAAAGGACACAGCTGGAAGTTGGGTGGAGACAGGATTAGGGCAGGAGGCACTGTTTTACACAGATAGTCGTGACGGTATGGGATAGGTTACCAGGCCACGCTGTTAATGTAGAGTCATTGGGATCCTTTCAGACCAAGCTGAATTTTTAAGAGCCACCGGCTTCTAGGAACTGGACGATCACTGATGGGTTGGGTGTTTCCTGTCATTTGCATATGTTCTAATGTTCCTATGTTTAGACAGTTTAAGCAAGAGGAATATTACCTTCAATTTCTTCAGTTGCAGCTGAAAGAAAAATCCACTAGGTGGTGCTGGTGTCCAATAAGTCATACTGCAAGCCCAACACCCCAGACCACATTTTAACAGAGTTGTCAGCAGTAATGAAAAATACATTATTTATATAGCAATGGCTATACAATAGTAATACTAAAACATGTTAGCTTACTAATAGAGTCAGAAGTATAAAGTGTTGTACCTAATACTCAAACTATTAAAAACAAGACACCTATATGGTTATACTTGCAATGAAAATAAACTATTAAATATAACAGGTTAACAGTAGCATAATGGAAATAGCAAAATTGAAAAACACTCATGAGATTAGAGCTTGCACATAACTACTGAAAAACACTCTGCTTTCATGAGATTAGAGTTTGCACATAACTACTGAAAAACACTCTGCTTTCATGAGATTAGAGTTTGCACATAACTACTGAAAAACACTCTGCTTTCATGAGATTAGAGCTTGCAGATAACTACTGAAAAACACTCTGCTTTCATGAGATTAGAGCTTGCACACAACTACTGAAAAACACTCTGCTTTCATGAGATTAGTGCTTGCAGATAACTACTGAAAAACACTCTGCTTTCATGAGATTAGAGCTTGCACATAACTAAATTGAAAAGCACTTTTTTATTTAGTAAATATCTGTAAAGTAATCATAATCACAGCTTTAGGACATTTCATTTTATTTTAAACATGTGAGCTAGCCTCAAAAGTAAATCCGTGCAATAATGATATTGGGCCGTATTTTCAAAGCATTTACTCCAGTCCTTAATTAACTCTTTTTTTTTTGAAAGATACAAATTCAAGTTATGTTCAAAACAGAGAAATAAACATAAAAAATGGGAATTAATGAAATACTGGAGTAAAACGTAAAGCATAAAAAGTGAGCACGGGGACAGGTTTGTACCCTTCTTAGACAGATACATGTAAACAAATAAGCGACTGATCATTCAGGGTGATATTCAAAACATATGTAAGATACAGATGCATGATATCTGGACAAGGGTCAGTGTGTCTGAGGTGCTGTTTAAATCCACTCTCCAGGTAAATGAAGACATTGGGCCTGGCATTGACTGGTCCAATGAAAACGACCGCTTGCTTGTGTGCCAAATGTGTATTAAACTGGCCGACATCAACGGCCCTGCGAAGTGCAAAGACCTCCATCTGCAGTGGACCGAGGGGATCGTCAGTGAGTTTTATGAGCAGGTCAGTGTGGTTGCGATCCTGGCAGGCAGACAGACACCTCAGATTGCTTCCTTGCAGAGCAATTGTCACAGTAAAGGAGCCACCAGTGGTGTTTTATGAATGTGCCTCTTTGTTGCAAAGGCTGAATTGAAAAGCCTATTGATAACACTGAAGCCCAGTGATAATTCACAGGGCAAGGGAAGTGCTTTCTACGCAGATTTCTCCAGGGAAAGAAAAAAACAACAACAAAATAGAACTAAGCCTGTCCAATAGGGGAAGCATCCTCTGCTGGACTCTTCTAAAGTGAAGTTCTGCATTTAAGAGTGCGCTTGAACAACAGTTGGTAACAAGGATTTGCAAATGCTTTCACCAGCTTTACAAAATGATGACGTATGCGTCTGCACAATTAAGTATATTGTATAGAAGTATATTTAAGGATTGCAAAATAGCTTTTGTTTGATGCAATGGACAGAGTTTCTGAAGAATCTCTTGAGAAAATAAATATTCTGAGCGGGTTCCGGCAAAACAGATTGACGAGAGTAATTGAGGAGAGTTAGAGTGTGCTGAGCTAATGGGAGTAAACTAGAGTAGTTATAGGAATGAACCGTGCTTCTCACTGCTCACATGCAAATACAATGTACGATACACAATCTCTGTTAAATTATAAAAAACAGCTGAAGGCTAACCAGCAACCTTCTGGACCAGAGCTCAATTCCTTAACTTAAATGAAGAAGACAAACGTTAGGACAAGTTTCTTCAGCACATTGAACACGGCTACACTGAAGAAGACACCAGCCGAAATGTTTGTCTACTTGACTTGAGCTGCGAAGATTAGCCTAGGTCAGAGAAGAGTTAGGTCTTCAAAAATCTTAAAAGGACTTTACAAAATTAACCCCAGCCAATGCTTTCAGCATTGCGTAGAATCCAGGACCGGAGGGAATAGTTTGACATGTAGTGGAGACAGAGTCAGAGTCCATGGAATGGGCTACTTACAGCTGTGGCCAAAAGTTTTGCATCACACTAGATTTTTAGGATTGAGAAATAATGATAAAAAAATTTTAAAATCTACTATGAAACTACAAAATAATATCGCAAAAGTCTACCAGAAGCCATAATAATAGTACAGTATTTCATGTTAGATTTCGAAATGTCACATTTTTCAGTTTTTGTCATTTTTCTTTAAGTATATGTAATTCAATATGTTAATGTAACATTATTCAGCAGATTTCATTCGACTTTATGAAGCAAAACTAGTTAATTCTATAGGGTAATGCAAAACTTTTGGCCAGAGCTGTAGACATGTTGTTGAATAGTTGGAATACTGTAAGACCCAAATTGACAACTTCTTAAGATGAACCAGCTACTGGGAAGAGCACCAGCACTGCTGGGTGGAATGGCCTCTTCTCGTTCATAACCGTTCTTCTGATCATTGCAGGGGGATGAGGAGTCAAGCCTGGGCCTTCCCACCAGCCCCTTCATGGACCGCTCAGCCCCGCAGCTGGCCAAACTGCAGGAGTCCTTCATCACCCACATCGTGGGGCCGCTCTGCAGCTCCTACAACTCAGCCGGCCTCATGCCTGGGCGCTGGGTGGAGGGAGCCCAGGACGAGGAGGAGGAGGAGGAAGAGGAGGAGGAGGAAGTGGGGGCAGGGGACAGTGATGACAACGAGGACGATGAAGACATGACAGAGGAAGACACTTCCGACAGCTCCGAGGCATCACGTAGGGCCATTACAGTGTTATTATTGTCATGCAATTGGTTCTCCTTATAAAAGTTTACCCTGGTAAATCTGCACGGTATATTTGCAGTTTTTCCCACAATGCTTTTTCAATATGCTTTTCCATACCTCTCTGCAGTGTTTACCACCTATGCTTTCACTGTGCTTTATTACGCTATGATTTTACTACAGGAAACTCTTCATAAGGGTACATAGTACTGACTGCTTGACTCTCTAGTTGAACGTTCAGATGTTTATATCTTCTAGGCCTAAACTGTGAGTCCTAACGTCCTTCGTCTCTCCGCAGGGAAAGGGGGCGGCAAGAAAAGGAGGAAAATCTACTGCCAGATTACCCAGCACCTGCTGGAGAACCACGAGATGTGGAAGAAGGTGATTGAGGAAGAGCAGAGGGGGGAGGAGGAGGAGCAGGTGAAGCCAAGTGCAGAAGAGCTGACGAGAGAACCCATCTTGGCAATCACAGAGGAGGAGGAAGAGGGGGCCAAGGAGGAGAGGGGAGGGGAGGGAGAAGGATCCAAAGGGAGTGCCACAGCTGAGGCCCAAGAACCGTGCACACACTGACAAGGATACAGGGATTACCTGCAGAGACTGGCTGTGCACGGACTCCTGTTATTTTACCAGCACATCACTTAGACACAACACTGTAGATGTTTCAGGATAATGTGCCTAAAGAAATGGGGAAGGGGGGGGTTACTTTTTAAAAACATTTTGTAAAAATTGGAAAGTAATAAATAAGGTCAGGTACAGAACAAGGACAAGGAATTAACCTTCCGTTTGAGGAAGCTTCCACACCAGTCACACAAAGGACTTTCCAAAAAAAGAGAGAAACGCGAGAAAGATGTTGAAGACTGGTGTGTATGTAGTGTACTTCAGCATCCATTTCTTTTATAAAACTCACACGTAGTGGAGGCTGACAAACAATAAAACGCAGTGCTTGCAAAACACTTTGTGTAGAGTTCGCTGGAGTCTCTAGGTACAGATATTTGTAGCTTTTATTCCATCGTATGAATGGGGTGAAAAAAATAATAATTTGAAAAGATTTCTGATGTGCCCTGCCAATATGCTTTGTGGATTTTGTTTGGCATTTTAGTATTTTTTGTCTGTTTCACAAAAAGCAATCTATATAAACTAGTTTCTCGTACTGTGCTGTAGTGCACATGAACAAGCACTGTCGGCCTCTTCGTGTGTTCTTGTTTCCATGCTAGGAGTTATTGCTGATACCAATGACAGCATTGTGTTGTAAATACATGAGGAAGATTTTTATTTTGTTTCTTTAGCTTCGGTAGACTATAAAAGCAAAGTTGTTTTTTCGTTGTTTTTTTTTTGCCTCTAAATATTTCATTTTGTATTTTTTTGTTTTTCAATTTCAGCCGTGTTCATAAATAACAATATAAAGTTCAGGACCTTTATTAAAAAAAAAAAAAAAAAAAAAAAACATTTGTCAGGAAAGTATGGATAACCAGGTCTCTTCAGAAATTCTTTAGTTCTAGTAATTCTGGCACTTTGTTAACAGGGTTCCAGCGTCTAAAGGATTTCAAATCTGGGCCACATGTCCCCAGCTCTCAATGAGCACTCACTGAGCTAGAGGCTAGATTTTAATGTGACCCAATTCCTTGAATATTGACTCTTCAAGATACAAGACCAAACAGGTTACAGCTGTGCACCATTAATCTGTGTATATGTAGTGATTCCAAGAGTTATGAAGGTTTTTTTACTGACTCGTTCTACCAAAGCTACACACTGAGGCACAGTGTTTCCATTAGAAAAGACATTTTGGGAGACTGGTGTTCATGCTTGAGGACACACACAGGACTCGACACAGTCACAGGCAACAGGAGAACAGCAGTTGGCAACAATCTGAACTAACAAGCTTGTAAATTATAGAGAAGACAGTATTGAACTGGGCTGCACCCATATGACAGAATGACTGTAGCATAGTTCTGCAGCGTGCATTCTACAACAAACTAGTAACTAGAAAGCATCCCTGATTCAAAAACGGTTCTCAACGTCAACACAGCTGTGAATTGTAAGGGGACCGGAGACAGGCTGCATTGCTTGTTCTGTTGCCTGGCAGTGGACCTCAAGCTCAGATGTAGGGTATATAGGTATAAAGAAGGTACTATTAAAATACTGTGATAATTCGCCTCACTGCAGATTCAGGGACTACAAAGGTGTTCTCACTGTGCTACCATTAAGGTGTGACTCCATTCGGTTGTGCAGCACACAACGGTAATTCAATGATACGCAATGGGGTCTTTCTGTGTACCTCCCCCTCTGCGGTGTGTGAGTAACAATTATACAAATATGGGAAAGGAGGGAGTATTTAAAGCCTAATTAAAGGGAGTCATTTTATTTCTAATTAGCTCTTCAGAGATTTGAGACAGGAGCACAGATTAAAGGAGTTACCATATTGGTAACATTCATTAAAAAAAGTATGGGATTTAAAAATGAAATGAATTATTTTTTTAATTCTGTAGCATTGCAAAAGCAATATCAGCCAATTTCTTTGAAATAAAACAAACAAACATTTGATGTCCAGTATTTCAGCTATAAACTCAGGTTTTACAAATGAAGGGATAAGAGGACAGCTCCTGTATCTAATTTTAAAGGGACTGTTAAAAAGGCTTTAAACAAGGGGAAAAAATAAGATAAACGTGCCAAAAATGTTCCAGATCCCTTGGAAATTACTAAAGGATTTTGTATTTGTATTTTTTTTATTTTTGGTTTTGTTATAAATTGCAATTGCTATAAATTGCAATCGGATATTTATGAGATTGTAGTTGAATGCAGCTTTCAACCTAAGTGTTTTAGCTGATATGGGTGATGTGATGTTTTCTCTGGGCACAGTGTTGGGTTTGTGAAAGGCTGAGAGGTAACACTGGACTAAAACTCTCTGACAGTCCACAGGTTGCAGATAGAGCACTATGAAGTCTAGGCTGCAGTCTGGACTTGACCTCAGTGTGTATCAACTACAATGTAAAAGGGAATCCCAGATGAACAGAGTCATTCACTGTCATTTAAAATCCTTCACTTTGTATTGTTATTCCCTGACACCCCACCAGACTGAATAAAATAACACATCTCGCCTTGGAAACAGTAGGATTAGCTGTAGAGGCAGTTGAATTGAATACCAAGCATTTTAAACATTTGATGAGGCAATGTGCTCCATGTTATTCCTGGTTGTAGTTAAACCACCTGTCCGTTCTATAGGAATCCGTTGGCTTCATACAGATCATCTGGTCTCTGGATAATGAGCGGTGTATGCTTTTGTGGGTGAAGTAATGAAAATTGAGAGCCATCGGTGTAACAGTAAAATGATTATAAAATATTTACTGGACTTAGCCCACAGCAAGTGGGTTGAATTAACAGGGATTTTATTACAAACAGACTGATGGCAAATGAAAAAAGTAGCGTGCAATCTCCATAACTCTAAGAATGATAGAGTTCTGCTAGGGACAGTGCCCGAGTCTATTGCAAAGAATGGGAACTTGCCTTGTTTGACAGCAAAGCCCTGAGAGCTCCCATAGAGATACTGGGAACCCAGCCTTTCCTCTACCAGAGACCCGCTGAGGAGGAATGGGAAGGGATGATAAACACAGCCCTCACCTGCTGTGGATCCTCTCTTGATACAGTGGGGATTATTTTAATCATCAGACAATGGCAGATCGTTATGCCATCGCACTAAAACCCAGCTCTATCACAGACCTTCAGTGCACCTTCACCTGTACTGATCCACAGTATCTTTATTGGAGGGGTCAATCAATCAGCAGGAATTATTATAGAGTTACAAATATCTGCCACAGTTTAGATCATTAAATGAACCCCAGTAACTTAAAAAAAAAGTTAAGACATGGTGGCATAAAGTGTGCAGAGCCACTGTGCAGAGAATAACATTACGCAGATACTGTGTGTACTGCCAGCGGAGCTGCTGGGAATGAGGCTGTTCCTGTTAGAATCACTTCAGAGCTGTATTGGGGGGGGGGGGGGGGATTTAATTGGTTGACCTCAGTAGTCAGAGCTTAAAAGACTTTTTTGTCTTTGATGTCAGCTAACAATGATATGAAGTTATGAATGCACTGTATAAAAGAGGAAGCCACAGTCTTAGCTTACATGTTGACCCTGCCTCATGTCTAGTGTAACTGCTTGCTGAATGTTAAAAATCAAGCCTATGTGCTAGGTTACCTGAAGCTGTTGTACTTTAACAGTATGTGTACAGAATGTGCATATTTGTGTAGGACAATCATTCAGTTATGCATGAAATTCATGAGGTTGTGTACACAAGCTAAGACTCGTTTCTGCTTGTAGCTTTATATCTGAATGCCAAGAAAGTTCACTAACAGAGAGCCAACAAAAACGTATTTAATTAACAAATGACCACCTTGTTCATAAATGTTATTATGCCCTTATGGTTCAATTGAAAAGATGATAAATTGGTTTTAAATATCCGCACTGACATTCTCTGCAGCATTGGAAACAAAAACAAGAATCACAGTGCTAACCATATTCATTGATCATTGTAAAATCTGTATATCACAAAAATGAGACTATTGTAAAACTGTGATATTACTCAATATCTGATATGATCTAAACAGGGTTTGACAGGATCACATACCCCGTATCATCACACGTTTAATGTCCAACAGGACTCCAGTGAAATCTGTGCTTAAGATGTGAATCTGTTGTTCACGAGATGATTTATGTTATATTACTTTTACATGTTTTACATTTTTTAAAAATGATTCCTGATTTTCAAACCGTTACCTTCATCTACTGCTCCACACACATTCTATGAAATTTGACATGAAGATGCACTAATTAAACTTGCTTTCTAGAGGAAACAAAGCAGCATTTCACACACACACGCACACGCACACGCACGCACGCACACACCCACACACACACACACACACACACACACACACACACACACACACACACACCACACACCACACCCACACACACACCCACACACACACACACATATATATATACTTTAATTTATTATAGCACCTTTCACACTAAGGTGTCTCAAGGCGCTGTACAAAACAATCAACAACAATTCCTTTAAAAAAAATCAAGAAATACATAAATAAATGAAGTACAATAAAATAAGTACTATATGTATATCACCTTTTGGTGGCTGATCTGTTATTTTTCCATTTTTCCATCAACTAACATTACATGCAGAACAAGTCCACTAGTAGAACTAGGCTTGACCACATCATGTTATTTGGTAAATAACAGTGAAGCCTCCAACCCAATTTAAAGAATTAATAAGATATTTACATTAATCTTAATGGAAAGTGTTATTTTTAAATGAAAACAATTTGAGACTGATTAAATCAAGTTATATATATATATATATATATATATATATATATATATATATATATATATATATATATATATATATGTGTGTGTGTGTGTGTGTGCGTGTGTGTGTGTGTGTAATTTGTATTGCACATAATGTGTATTTGCATCAAGATTCCACCAAAGTGACAAGATATATACTGTAGAGCTTGCCACCTACCATTTTTTTGGCTTTGTCTTAATGTCTTTTCAACACCATTAACATGAACAGAAACTTGTCATTACAAGGATAACCAAACAACCTTGAAACAAACAGAGATGGCTGACAAAAAAACAACAACAAACAAAGCCTTGTATTTTTATAGTTAATACTTCACAGATTGAATAATTATTCTAGTATCACTACGTGTCTTGTTAACACATGTAGCAATAATATATATATATATATATAATATATATATATATAATATATATATATATATATTATATATATATTCAAGTGAAGTATTTGTTAAGTGAAAGATTGTAGTTTTATTTTTTTTTTGCTGGTAAATGTTCCATTTTGTACAAAATATATTCTGTACAGATACAAAAAAAAAAAAAAAAAACTTTTAGAAAAAGCTTATTTATTTTTACTGTTTTTGTAAGTTAGACACTATACTGTAGCTCATTTTTTGCCAGAATTACTGGAAGTGCCTCTTGGTAAAATGTATTATACAGTAAATATGTATTGAAATTCTTAGAAATATTTGTCACAAACTGAACAGTGTGTATGTTGTAATGTGAAGACTGTTGAATTACATGAATTTCATTCTGTGGTATCCAGAGTTGTGTGCTTTTTTACTGTTCGTGGTGTCCCCATTCCTCAAGAACACTGTGGACAATTAATCTGACCTAAATGGTTAAAATGACATTCCGAATCAATAAAAGAAAAAGAAAATAACTACATTAGTTAATTTAAAATTATAAACTTCAACTTGAATTAAGAAGCCATCGATGAATGGAGTGTACATAAATTCATACGTGGATAGTGACGTACTTCTGTATTTCCCATTACCCAAACAGTGATCTTGCATATAAGCTGTATTTTGCGGGTTGTACAAAATGACTGTCACAGGTCTGCAGGTTTTAATGTGAATTTCCGGGTGGTCTGTAGAGGATATGCAATGCATGCTCAGAGTGCTGTATTGGGAGGTCTGTGGAGGATATGCAATGCATGTTCAGAGTGCTGTATTGGGAGGTCTGTAGAGGATATGCAATGCATGTTCAGAGTGCTGTATTGGGAGGTCTGTGGAGGATATGCAATGCATGTTCAGAGTGCTGTATTATGTGATGTGTAGAGGATATGCAATGCATGTTCAGAGTGCTGTATTGGGAGGTATGTAGAGGATATGCAATGCATGTTCAGAGTGCTGTATTAGGTGATGTGTAGAGGATAGGCAATGCATGTTCAGAGTGCTGTATTAGGTGATGTGTAGAGGATAGGCAATGCATGTTCAGAGTGCTGCATTGGGAGGTCTGTAGAGGATATGCAATGCATGTTCAGAGTGCTGCATTGGGAGGTCTGTAGAGGATATGCAATGCATGTTCAGAGTGCTGTATTGGGTGGTGTGTAGAGGATATGCAATGCATGTTCAGAGTGCTGTATTGGGTGGTCTGTAGAGGATATGCAATGCATGTTCAGAGTGCTGTATTAGGTGATGTGTAGAGGATATGCAATGCATGTTCAGAGTGCTGCATTGGGAGGTCTGTAGAGGATATGCAATGCATGTTCAGAGTGCTGTATTAGGTGATGTGTAGAGGATAGGCAATGCATGTTCAGAGTGCTGCATTGGGAGGTCTGTAGAGGATATGCAATGCATGTTCAGAGTGCTGTAGTTATTCCACCAGCTTTCCTCATGAAATAAGCACAGCACTTCATGGAGTATTTTGTGTATGCAATTAAACCGCTGATTTGGGAACTCCACATCTGCATGGCAACGCAGGGTCATTTGGAACAGTACAATTCGCCCCAGTGATTCGGTTGTTGGATTTGAATGAATGCAAGACTGTTAGAAACTCTAAAAGGTAAAGATGCAATAAGCTTGGGGTTAGACTGGAGGACACCCTCTGACCTT